>NW_026578418.1:0-46668 GCF_029603195.1 Condylostylus longicornis
TTTTGCAAAACTTTAAACGCGTTTTCTGGCTAAAATAGAAGAGATAGAGCGATTTTAAGTGTTTTTTGTGATCACTGGGAGTTCACAGATTCCGCCAATATATGATAATAGGCTGTAGCAAAAATATTTTTGGAGATATTTAAAAAATCTTTTGCAAAACTTCAAACGCGTTTTCTGGCTAAACTAGAAGAGATAGAGCGATTTTAACTGTTTTTTGTGATCACTGGGAGTTCACAGATTCCGCCAATATGTGATAATAGGCTGTAGCAAAAATATTTTTGGAGATATTTAAAAAAATCTTTTGCAAAACTTTAAACGCGTTTTCTGGCTAAACTAGAAGAGATAGAGCGATTTTAAGTGTTTTTTGTGATCACTGGGAGTTCACAGATTCCGCCAATATATGATAATAGGCTGTAGCAAAAATATTTTTGGAGATATTTAAAAAAATCTTTTGCAAAACTTCAAACGCGTTTTCTGGCTAAACTAGAAGAGATAGAGCGATTTTAACTGTTTTTTGTGATCACTGGGAGTTCACAGATTCCGCCAATATGTGATAATAGGCTGTAGCAAAAATATTTTTGGAGATATTTAAAAAAATCTTTTGCAAAACTTTAAACGCGTTTTCTGGCTAAACTAGAAGAGATAGAGCGATTTTAAGTGTTTTTTTGTGATCACTGGGAGTTCACAGATTTCGCCAATATATGATAATAGGCTGTAGCAAAAATATTTTTGGAGATATTTAAAAAAATCTTTTGCAAAACTTTAAACACGTTTTCTGGCTAAACTAGAAGAGATAGAGCGATTTTAACTGTTTTTTTGTGATCACTGGGAGTTCATAGATTCCGCCAATACATGATAATAGGCTGTAGCAAAAATATTTTTGGAGATATTTAAAAAAATCTTTTGCAAAACTTTAAACGCGTTTTCTGGCTAAACTAGAAGAGATAGAGCGATTTTAACTGTTTTTTGTGATCACTGTGAGTTCACAGATTCCGCCAATATATGATAATAGGCTGTAGCAAAAATATTTTTGGAGATATTTAAAAAAATGTTTTGCAAAACTTTAAACGCGTTTTCTGGCTAAACTAGAAGAGATAGAGCGATTTTAACTGTTTTTTGTGATCACTGGGAGTTCACAGATTCCGCCAATATATGATAATAGGCTGTCGCAAAAATATTTTTGGAGATATTTAAAAAAATGTTTTGCAAAACTTTAAACGCGTTTTCTGGCTAAACTAGAAGAGATAGAGCGATTTTAAGTGTTTTTTGTGATCACTGGGAGTTCACAGATTTCGCCAATATATGATAATAGGCTGTAGCAAAAATATTTTTGGAGATATTTAAAAAAATCTTTTGCAAAACTTTAAACGCGTTTTCTGGCTAAACTAGAAGAGATAGAGCGATTTTAAGTGTTTTTTGTGATCACTGGGAGTTCACGGATTCCGCCAATATATGATAATAGGCTGTAGCAAAAATATTTTTGAAGATATTTAAAAAAATCTTTTGCAAAACTTTAAACGCGTTTTCTGGCTAAACTAGAAGAGATAGAGCGATTTTAACTGTTTTTTGTGATCACTGGGAGTTCACAGATTCCGCCAATATGTGATAATAGGCTGTAGCAAAAATATTTTTGGAGATATTTAAAAAAATCTTTTGCAAAACTTTAAACGCGTTTTCTGGCTAAACTAGAAGAGATAGAGCGATTTTAAGTGTTTTTTGTGATCACTGGGAGTTCACAGATTCCGCCAATATATGATAATAGGCTGTAGCAAAAATATTTTTGGAGATATTTAAAAAAATCTTTTGCAAAACTTCAAACGCGTTTTCTGGCTAAACTAGAAGAGATAGAGCGATTTTAACTGTTTTTTGTGATCACTGGGAGTTCACAGATTCCGCCAATATATGATAATAGGCTGTAGCAAAAATATTTTTGGAGATATTTAAAAAAATCTTTTGCAAAACTTTAAACGCGTTTTCTGGCTAAACTAGAAGAGATAGAGCGATTTTAAGTGTTTTTTGTGATCACTGGGAGTTCACAGATTCCGCCAATATATGATAATAGGCTGTAGCAAAAATATTTTTGGAGATATTTAAAAAAATCTTTTGCAAAACTTTAAACACGTTTTCTGGCTAAACTAGAAGAGATAGAGCGATTTTAACTGTTTTTTGTGATCACTGGGAGTTCATAGATTCCGCCAATACATGATAATAGGCTGTAGCAAAAATATTTTTGGAGATATTTAAAAAAATCTTTTGCAAAACTTTAAACGCGTTTTCTGGCTAAACTAGAAGAGATAGAGCGATTTTAACTGTTTTTTGTGATCACTGTGAGTTCACAGATTCCGCCAATATATGATAATAGGCTGTAGCAAAAATATTTTTGGAGATATTTAAAAAAATGTTTTGCAAAACTTTAAACGCGTTTTCTGGCTAAACTAGAAGAGATAGAGCGATTTTAACTGTTTTTTGTGATCACTGGGAGTTCACAGATTCCGCCAATATATGATAATAGGCTGTCGCAAAAATATTTTTGGAGATATTTAAAAAAATCTTTTGCAAAACTTTAAACGCGTTTTCTGGCTAAACTGGAAGAGATAGAGCGATTTTAAGTGTTTTTTGTGATCACTGGGAGTTCACAGATTCCGCCAATATATGATAATAGGCTGTAGCAAAAATATTTTTGGAGATATTTAAAAAAATCTTTTGCAAAACTTTAAACGCGTTTTCTGGCTAAACTAGAAGAGATAGAGCGATTTTAAGTGTTTTTTGTGATCACTGGGAGTTCACAGATTCCGCCAATATATGATAATAGGCTGTAGCAAAAATATTTTTGAAGATATTTAAAAAAATCTTTTGCAAAACTTTAAACGCGTTTTCTGGCTAAACTAGAAGAGATAGAGCGATTTTAAGTGTTTTTTGTGATCACTGGGAGTTCACAGATTCCGCCAATATATGATAATAGGCTGTAGCAAAAATATTTTTGGAGATATTTAAAAAAATGTTTTGCAAAACTTTAAACGCGTTTTCTGGCTAAACTAGAAGAGATAGAGCGATTTTAACTGTTTTTTGTGATCACTGGGAGTTCACAGATTCCGCCAATATATGATAATAGGCTGTAACAAAAATATTTTTGGAGATATTTAAAAAAATCTTTTGCAAAACTTTAAACGCGTTTTCTGGCTAAACTAGAAGAGATAGAGCGATTTTAAGTGTTTTTTGTGATCACTGGGAGTTCACAGATTCCGCCAATATATGATAATAGGCTGTAGCAAAAATATTTTTGGAGATATTTAAAAAAATCTTTTGCAAAACTTTAAACGCGTTTTCTGGCTAAACTAGAAGAGATAGAGCGATTTTAACTGTTTTTTGTGATCACTGGGAGTTCACAGATTCCGCCAATATATGATAATAGGCTGTAGCAAAAATATTTTTGGAGATATTTAAAAAAATCTTTTGCAAAACTTTAAACGCGTTTTCTGGCTAAACTAGAAGAGATAGAGCGATTTTAAGTGTTTTTTGTGATCACTGGGAGTTCACAGATTCCGCCAATATATGATAATAGGCTGTAGCAAAAATATTTTTGGAGATATTTAAAAAAACGTTTTGCAAAACTTTAAACGCGTTTTCTGGCTAAACTAGAAGAGATAGAGCGATTTTAACTGTTTTTTGTGATCACTGGGAGTTCACAGATTCCGCCAATATATGATAATAGGCTGTAGCAAAAATATTTTTGGAGATATTTAAAAAAATGTTTTGCAAAACTTTAAACGCGTTTTCTGGCTAAACTAGAAGAGATAGAGCGATTTTAGCTGTTTTTTGTGATCACTGGGAGTTCACAGATTCCGCCAATATGTGATAATAGGCTGTAGCAAAAATATGTTTGGAGATATTTAAAAAAATCTTTTGCAAAACTTTAAACGCGTTTTCTGGCTAAACTAGAAGAGATAGAGCGATTTTAAGTGTTTTTTGTGATCACTGGGAGTTCACAGATTCCGCCAATATATGTTAATAGGCTGTAGCAAAAATATTTTTGGAGATATTTAAAAAAATCTTTTGCAAAACTTTAAACGCGTTTTCTGGCTAAACTAGAAGAGATAGAGCGATTTTAACTGTTTTTTGTGATCACTGGGAGTTCACAGATTCCGCCAATATATGATAATAGGCTGTAGCAAAAATATTTTTGGAGATATTTAAAAAAATGTTTTGCAAAACTTTAAACGCGTTTTCTGGCTAAACTAGAAGAGATAGAGCGATTTTAAGTGTTTTTTGTGATCACTGGGAGTTCATAGATTCCGCCAATACATGATAATAGGCTGTAGCAAAAATATTTTTGGAGATATTTAAAAAAATCTTTTGCAAAACTTTAAACGCGTTTTCTGGCTAAACTAGAAGAGATAGAGCGATTTTAACTGTTTTTTGTGATCACTGTGAGTTCACAGATTCCGCCAATATATGATAATAGGCTGTAGCAAAAATATTTTTGGAGATATTTAAAAAAATGTTTTGCAAAACTTTAAACGCGTTTTCTGGCTAAACTAGAAGAGATAGAGCGATTTTAACTGTTTTTTGTGATCACTGGGAGTTCACAGATTCCGCCAATATATGATAATAGGCTGTAGCAAAAATATTTTTGGAGATATTTAAAAAAATGTTTTGCAAAACTTTAAACGCGTTTTCTGGCTAAACTAGAAGAGATAGAGCGATTTTAAGTGTTTTTTGTGATCACTGGGAGTTCACAGATTCCGCCAATATATGATAATAGGCTGTAGCAAAAATATTTTTGAAGATATTTAAAAAAATCTTTTGCAAAACTTTAAACGCGTTTTCTGGCTAAACTAGAAGAGATAGAGCGATTTTAACTGTTTTTTGTGATCACTGGGAGTTCACAGATTCCGCCAATATGTGATAATAGGCTGTAGCAAAAATATTTTTGGAGATATTTAAAAAAATCTTTTGCAAAACTTTAAACGCGTTTTCTGGCTAAACTAGAAGAGATAGAGCGATTTTAAGTGTTTTTTGTGATCACTGGGAGTTCACAGATTCCGCCAATATATGATAATAGGCTGTAGCAAAAATATTTTTGGAGATATTTAAAAAAATCTTTTGCAAAACTTCAAACGCGTTTTCTGGCTAAACTAGAAGAGATAGAGCGATTTTAACTGTTTTTTGTGATCACTGGGAGTTCACAGATTCCGCCAATATGTGATAATAGGCTGTAGCAAAAATATTTTTGGAGATATTTAAAAAAATCTTTTGCAAAACTTTAAACGCGTTTTCTGGCTAAACTAGAAGAGATAGAGCGATTTTAAGTGTTTTTTGTGATCACTGGGAGTTCACAGATTCCGCCAATATATGATAATAGGCTGTAGCAAAAATATTTTTGGAGATATTTAAAAAAATCTTTTGCAAAACTTTAAACACGTTTTCTGGCTAAACTAGAAGAGATAGAGCGATTTTAACTGTTTTTTGTGATCACTGGGAGTTCATAGATTCCGCCAATACATGATAATAGGCTGTAGCAAAAATATTTTTGGAGATATTTAATAAAATCTTTTGCAAAACTTTAAACGCGTTTTCTGGCTAAACTAGAAGAGATAGAGCGATTTTAACTGTTTTTTGTGATCACTGTGAGTTCACAGATTCCGCCAATATATGATAATAGGCTGTAGCAAAAATATTTTTGGAGATATTTAAAAAAATGTTTTGCAAAACTTTAAACGCGTTTTCTGGCTAAACTAGAAGAGATAGAGCGATTTTAACTGTTTTTTGTGATCACTGGGAGTTCACAGATTCCGCCAATATATGATAATAGGCTGTCGCAAAAATATTTTTGGAGATATTTAAAAAAATCTTTTGCAAAACTTTAAACGCGTTTTCTGGCTAAACTGGAAGAGATAGAGCGATTTTAAGTGTTTTTTGTGATCACTGGGAGTTCACAGATTCCGCCAATATATGATAATAGGCTGTAGCAAAAATATTTTTGGAGATATTTAAAAAAATCTTTTGCAAAACTTTAAACGCGTTTTCTGGCTAAACTAGAAGAGATAGAGCGATTTTAAGTGTTTTTTGTGATCACTGGGAGTTCACAGATTCCGCCAATATATGATAATAGGCTGTAGCAAAAATATTTTTGAAGATATTTAAAAAAATCTTTTGCAAAACTTTAAACGCGTTTTCTGGCTAAACTAGAAGAGATAGAGCGATTTTAAGTGTTTTTTGTGATCACTGGGAGTTCACAGATTCCGCCAATATATGATAATAGGCTGTAGCAAAAATATTTTTGGAGATATTTAAAAAAATGTTTTGCAAAACTTTAAACGCGTTTTCTGGCTAAACTAGAAGAGATAGAGCGATTTTAACTGTTTTTTGTGATCACTGGGAGTTCACAGATTCCGCCAATATATGATAATAGGCTGTAACAAAAATATTTTTGGAGATATTTAAAAAAATCTTTTGCAAAACTTTAAACGCGTTTTCTGGCTAAACTAGAAGAGATAGAGCGATTTTAAGTGTTTTTTGTGATCACTGGGAGTTCACAGATTCCGCCAATATATGATAATAGGCTGTAGCAAAAATATTTTTGGAGATATTTAAAAAAATCTTTTGCAAAACTTTAAACGCGTTTTCTGGCTAAACTAGAAGAGATAGAGCGATTTTAACTGTTTTTTGTGATCACTGGGAGTTCACAGATTCCGCCAATATATGATAATAGGCTGTAGCAAAAATATTTTTGGAGATATTTAAAAAAATCTTTTGCAAAACTTTAAACGCGTTTTCTGGCTAAACTAGAAGAGATAGAGCGATTTTAAGTGTTTTTTGTGATCACTGGGAGTTCACAGATTCCGCCAATATATGATAATAGGCTGTAGCAAAAATATTTTTGGAGATATTTAAAAAAACGTTTTGCAAAACTTTAAACGCGTTTTCTGGCTAAACTAGAAGAGATAGAGCGATTTTAACTGTTTTTTGTGATCACTGGGAGTTCACAGATTCCGCCAATATATGATAATAGGCTGTAGCAAAAATATTTTTGGAGATATTTAAAAAAATGTTTTGCAAAACTTTAAACGCGTTTTCTGGCTAAACTAGAAGAGATAGAGCGATTTTAACTGTTTTTTGTGATCACTGGGAGTTCACAGATTCCGCCAATATGTGATAATAGGCTGTAGCAAAAATATGTTTGGAGATATTTAAAAAAATCTTTTGCAAAACTTTAAACGCGTTTTCTGGCTAAACTAGAAGAGATAGAGCGATTTTAAGTGTTTTTTGTGATCACTGGGAGTTCACAGATTCCGCCAATATATGTTAATAGGCTGTAGCAAAAATATTTTTGGAGATATTTAAAAAAATCTTTTGCAAAACTTTAAACGCGTTTTCTGGCTAAACTAGAAGAGATAGAGCGATTTTAACTGTTTTTTGTGATCACTGGGAGTTCACAGATTCCGCCAATATATGATAATAGGCTGTAGCAAAAATATTTTTGGAGATATTTAAAAAAATGTTTTGCAAAACTTTAAACGCGTTTTCTGGCTAAACTAGAAGAGAGAGAGCGATTTTAACTGTTTTTTGTGATCACCGGGAGTTCACAGATTCCGCCAATATATGATAATAGGCTGTAGCAAAAATATTTTTGGAGATATTTAAAAAAATCTTTTGCAAAACTTTAAACGCGTTTTCTGGCTAAACTAGAAGAGATAGAGCTATTTCAAGTGCTTTTTGTGATCACTGGGAGTTCACAGATTCCGCCAATATATGATAATAGGCTGTAGCAAAAATATTTTTGGAGATATTTAAAAAAATCTTTTGCAAAACTTTAAACGCGTTTTCTGGCTAAACTAGAAGAGATAGAGCGATTTTAAGTGTTTTTTGTGATCACTGGGAGTTCACAGATTCCGCCAATATATGATAATAGGCTGTAGCAAAAATATTTTTGGAGATATTTAAAAAAACGTTTTGCAAAACTTTAAACGCGTTTTCTGGCTAAACTAGAAGAGATAGAGCGATTTTAACTGTTTTTTGTGATCACTGGGAGTTCACAGATTCCCCCAATATATGATAATAGGCTGTAGCAAAAATATTTTTGGAGATATTTAAAAAAATCTTTTGCAAAACTTTAAACGCGTTTTCTGGCTAAACTAGAAGAGATAGAGCGATTTTAAGTGCTTTTTGTGATCACTGGGAGTTCACAGATTACGCCAATATATGATAATAGGCTGTAGCAAAAATATTTTTGGAGATATTTAAAAAAACGTTTTGCAAAACTTTAAACGCGTTTTCTGGCTAAACTAGAAGAGATAGAGCGATTTTAACTGTTTTTTGTGATCACCGGGAGTTCACAGATTCCCCCAATATATGATAATAGGCTGTAGCAAAAATATTTTTGGAGATATTTAAAAAAATCTTTTGCAAAACTTTAAATGCGTTTTCTGGCTAAACTAGAAGAGATAGAGCGATTTTAACTGTTTTTTGTTATCACTGGGAGTTCACAGATTCCGCCAATATATGATAATAGGCTGTAGCAAAAATATTTTTGGAGATATTTAAAAAAATCTTTTGCAAAACTTTAAATGCGTTTTCTGGCTAAACTAGAAGAGATAGAGCGATTTTAACTGTTTTTTGTTATCACTGGGAGTTCACAGATTCCGCCAATATATGATAATAGGCTGTAGCAAAAATATTTTTGGAGATATTTAAAAAAATCTTTTGCAAAACTTTAAATGCGTTTTCTGGCTAAACTAGGAGAGATAGAGCGATTTTAACTGTTTTTTGTTATCACTGGGAATTCACAGATTCCGCCAATATATGATAATAGGCTGTAGCAAAAATATTTTTGGAGATATTTAAAAAAACGTTTTGCAAAACTTTAAACGCGTTTTCTGGCTAAACTAGAAGAGATAGAGCGATTTTAACTGTTTTTTGTGATCACTGGAAGTTCACAGATTCCCCCAATATATGATAATAGGCTGTAGCAAAAATATTTTTGGAGATATTTAAAAAAATCTTTTGCAAAACTTTAAATGCGTTTTCTGGCTAAACTAGAAGAGATAGAGCGATTTTAACTGTTTTTTGTTATCACTGGGAGTTCACAGATTCCGCCAATATATGATAATAGGCTGTAGCAAAAATATTTTTGGAGATATTTAAAAAAATCTTTTGCAAAACTTTAAACGCGTTTTCTGGCTAAACTAGAAGAGATAGAGCGATTTTAAGTGCTTTTTGTGATCACTGGGAGTTCACAGATTCCGCCAATATATGATAATAGGCTGTAGCAAAAATATTTTTGGAGATATTTAAAAAAACGTTTTGCAAAACTTTAAACGCGTTTTCTGGCTAAACTAGAAGAGATAGAGCGATTTTAACTGTTTTTTGTGATCACTGGGAGTTCACAGATTCCCCCAATATATGATAATAGGCTGTAGCAAAAATATTTTTGGAGATATTTAAAAAAATCTTTTGCAAAACTTTAAATGCGTTTTCTGGCTAAACTAGAAGAGATAGAGCGATTTTAACTGTTTTTTGTTATCACTGGGAGTTCACAGATTCCGCCAATATATGATAATAGGCTGTAGCAAAAATATTTTCGGAGATATTTAAAAAAATCTTTTGCAAAACTTTAAATGCGTTTTCTGGCTAAACTAGAAGAGATAGAGCGATTTTAACTGTTTTTTGTTATCACTGGGAGTTCACAGATTCCGCCAATATATGATAATAGGCTGTAGCAAAAATTTTTTTGGAGATATTTAAAAAAATCTTTTGCAAAACTTTAAATGCGTTTTCTGGCTAAACTAGAAGAGATAGAGCGATTTTAACTGTTTTTTGTGATCACTGGGAGTTCACAGATTCCCCCAATATATGATAATAGGCTGTAGCAAAAATATTTTTGGAGATATTTAAAAAAACGTTTTGCAAAACTTTAAACGCGTTTTCTGGCTAAACTAGAAGAGATAGAGCGATTTTAACTGTTTTTTGTGATCACTGGGAGTTCACAGATTCCCCCAATATATGATAATAGGCTGTCGCAAAAATATTTTTGGAGATATTTAAAAAAATCTTTTGCAAAACTTTAAACGCGTTTTTCTGGCTAAACTAGAAGAGATAGAGCGATTTTAACTGTTTTTTGTGATCACTGGGAGTTCACAGATTCCGCCAATATATGATAATAGGCTGTAGCAAAAATATTTTTGGAGATATTTAAAAAATGTTTTGCAAAACTTTAAACGCGTTTTCTGGCTAAACTAGAAGAGATAGAGCGATGTTAACTGTTTTTTGTGATCACTGGGAGTTCAGATTCCGCCAATATATGATAATAGGCTGTAGCAAAAATATTTTTGGAGATATTTAAAAAAATCTTTTGCAAAACTTTAAATGCGTTTTCTGGCTAAACTAGAAGAGATAGAGCGATTTTAACTGTTTTTTGTTATCACTGGGAGTTCACAGATTCCGCCAATATATGATAATAGGCTGTAGCAAAAATATTTTTGGAGATATTTAAAAAAATCTTTTGCAAAACTTTAAATGCGTTTTCTGGCTAAACTAGAAGAGATAGAGCGATTTTAACTGTTTTTTGTGATCACTGGGAGTTCACAGATTCCCCCAATATATGATAATAGGCTGTAGCAAAAATATTTTTGGAGATATTTAAAAAAATCTTTTGCAAAACTTTAAACGCGTTTTCTGGCTAAACTAGAAGAGATCGAGCGATTTTAAGTGTTTTTTGTGATCACTGGGAGTTCACAGATTCCGCCAATATATGATAATAGGCTGTAGCAAAAATATTTTTGGAGATATTTAAAAAAACGTTTTGCAAAACTTTAAACGCGTGTTCTGGCTAAACTAGAAGAGATAGAGCGATTTTAACTGTTTTTTGTGATCACTGGGAGTTCACAGATTTCCCCAATATATGATAATAGGCTGTAGCAAAAATATTTTTGGAGATATTTAAAAAAATCGTTTGCAAAACTTTAAATGCGTTTTCTGGCTAAACTAGAAGAGATAGAGCGATTTTAACTGTTTTTTGTGATCACTGGGAGTTCACAGATTCCGCCAATATATGATAATAGGCTGTAGCAAAAATATTTTTGGAGATATTTAAGAAAATCTTTTGCAAAACTTTAAATGCGTTTTCTGGCTAAACTAGAAGAGATAGAGCGATTTTAACTGTTTTTTGTTATCACTGGGAGTTCACAGATTCCGCGAATATATGATAATAGGCTGTAGCAAAAATATTTTTGGAGATATTTAAAAAAATCTTTTGCAAAACTTTAAATGCGTTTTCTGGCTAAACTAGAAGAGATAGAGCGATTTTAACTGTTTTTTGTGATCACTGGGAGTTCACAGATTCCGCCAATATATGATAATAGGCTGTAGCAAAAATATTTTTGGAGATATTTAAAAAAACGTTTTGCAAAACTTTAAACGCGTTTTCTGGCTAAACTAGAAGAGATAGAGCGATTTTAACTGTTTTTCGTGATCACTGGGAGTTCACGGATTCCGCCAATATATGATAATAGGCTGTAGCAAAAATATTTTTGGAGATATTTAAAAAAATGTTTTGCAAAACTTTAAACGCGTTTTCTGGCTAAACTAGAAGAGATAGAGCGATTTTAACTGTTTTTTGTGATCATTGGGAGCTCACAGATTCCGCCAATATATGATAATAGGCTGTAGCAAAAATATTTTTGGAGATATTTAAAAAAATGTTTTGCAAAACTTTAAACGCGTTTTCTGGCTAAACTAGAAGAGATAGAGCGATTTTAACTGTTTTTTGTTATCACTGGGAGTTCACAGATTCCGCCAATATATGATAATAGGCTGTAGCAAAAATATTTTCGGAGATATTTAAAAAAATCTTTTGCAAAACTTTAAATGCGTTTTCTGGCTAAACTAGAAGAGATAGAGCGATTTTAACTGTTTTTTGTGATCACTGGGAGTTCACAGATTCCGCCAATATATGATAATAGGCTGTAGCAAAAATATTTTTGGAGATATTTAAAAAAACGTTTTGCAAAACTTTAAACGCGTTTTCTGGCTAAACTAGAAGAGATAGAGCGATTTTAACTGTTTTTTGTGATCACTGGGAGCTCACAGATTCCGCCAGTATATGATAATAGGCTGTAGCAAAAATATTTTTGGAGATATTTAAAAAAATGTTTTGCAAAACTTTAAACGCGTTTTCTGGCTAAACTAGAAGAGATAGAGCGATTTTAACTGTTTTTTGTTATCACTGGGAGTTCACAGATTCCGCCAATATATGATAATAGGCTGTAGCAAAAATATTTTCGGAGATATTTAAAAAAATCTTTTGCAAAACTTTAAATGCGTTTTCTGGCTAAACTAGAAGAGATAGAGCGATTTTAACTGTTTTTTGTGATCACTGGGAGTTCACAGATTCCGCCAATATATGATAATAGGCTGTAGCAAAAATATTTTTGGAGATATTTAAAAAAACGTTTTGCAAAACTTTAAACGCGTTTTCTGGCTAAACTAGAAGAGATAGAGCGATTTTAACTGTTTTTTGTGATCACTGGGAGCTCACAGATTCCGCCAGTATATGATAATAGGCTGTAGCAAAAATATTTTTGGAGATATTTAAAAAAATGTTTTGCAAAACTTTTAAACGCGTTTTCTGGCTAAACTAGAAGAGATAGAGCGATTTTAACTGTTTTTCGTGATCACTGGGAGTTCACGGATTTCGCCAGTATATGATAATAGGCTGTAGCAAAAATATTTTTGGAGATATTTAAAAAAATCTTTTGCAAAACTTTAAACGCGTTTTCTGGCTAAACTAGAAGAGATAGAGCGATTTTAACTGTTTTTTGTGATCACTGGGAGTTCACAGATTCCCCCAATATATGATAATAGGCTGTAGCAAAAATATTTTTGGAGATATTTAAAAAATCTTTTGCAAAATTTAAACGCGTTTTCTGGCTAAACTAGAAGAGATCGAGCGATTTTAAGTGTTTTTTGTGATCACTGGGAGTTCACAGATTCCGCCAATATATGATAATAGGCTGTAGCAAAAATATTTTTGGAGATATTTAAAAAAACGTTTTGCAAAACTTTAAACGCGTTTTCTGGCTAAACTAGAAGAGATAGAGCGATGTTAACTGTTTTTCGTGATCACTGGGAGTTCACGGATTCCGCCAGTATATGATAATAGGCTGTAGCAAAAATATTTTTGGAGATATTTAAAAAAATGTTTTGCAAAACTTTAAACGCGTTTTCTGGCTAAACTAGAAGAGATAGAGCGATTTTAACTGTTTTTTGTGATCACTGGGAGTTCACAGATTCCCAAAATATATGATAATAGGCTGTAGCAAAAATATTTTTGGAGATATTTAAAAAAATCTTTTGCAAAACTTTAAACCCGTTTTCTGGCTAAACTAGAAGAGATAGAGCGATTTTAACTGTTTTTTGTGATCACTAGGAGTTCACAGATTCCGCCAATATATGATAATAGGCTGTAGCAAAAATATTTTTGGAGATATTTAAAAAAAATGTTTTGCAAAACTTTAAATGCGTTTTCTGGCTAAACTAGAAGAGATAGAGCGATTTTAACTGTTTTTCGTGATCACTGGGAGTTCACAGATTCCGCCAGTATATGATAATAGGCTGTAGCAAAAATATTTCTGGAGATATTTAAAAAAATCTTTTGCAAAACTTTAAATGCGTTTTCTGGCTAAACTAGAAGAGATAGAGCGATTTTAACTGTTTTTTGTGATCACTGGGAGTTCACAGATTCCGTCAATATATGATAATTGGCTGTAGCAAAAATATTTTTGGAGATATTTAAAAAAATCTTTTGCAAAACTTTAAATGCGTTTTCTGGCTAAACTAGAAGAGATAGAGCGATTTTAACTGTTTTTTGTGATCACTGGGAGTTCACAGATTCCGCCAATATATGATAATAGGCTGTAGCAAAAATATTTTTGGAGATATTTAAAAAAATGTTTTGCAAAATTTTAAACGCGTTTTCTGGCTAAACTAGAAGAGATAGAGCGATTTTAACTGTTTTTTTGTGATCACTGGGAGTTCACAGATTCCGCCAATATATGATAATAGGCTGTAGCAAAAATATTTTTGGAGATATTTAAAAAAATCTTTTGCAAAACTTTAAACGCGTTTTCTGGCTAAACTAGAAGAGATAGAGCGATTTTAACTGTTTTTTGTGATCACTGGGAGCTCACAGATTCCGCCAATATATGATAATAGGCTGTAGCAAAAATATTTTTGGAGATATTTAAAAAAATGTTTTGCAAAACTTTAAACGCGTTTTCTGGCTAAACTAGAAGAGATAGAGCGATTTTAACTGTTTTTTGTGATCACTGGGAGCTCACAGATTCCGCCAATATATGATAATAGGCTGTAGCAAAAATATTTTTGGAGATATTTAAAAAAATCTTTTGCAAAACTTTAAATGCGTTTTCTGGCTAAACTAGAAGAGATAGAGCGATTTTAACTGTTTTTTGTGATCACTGGGAGTTCACAGATTCCGCCAATATATGATAATAGGCTGTAGCAAAAATATTTTTGGAGATATTTAAAAAAATCTTTTGCAAAACTTTAAACGCGTTTTCTGGCTAAACTAGAAGAGATAGAGCGATTTTAACTGTTTTTTGTGATCACTGGGAGCTCACAGATTCCGCCAATATATGATAAAAGGCTGTAGCAAAAATATTTTTGGAGATATTTAAAAAAACGTTTTGCAAAACTTTAAACGCGTTTTCTGGCTAAACTAGAAGAGATAGAGCGATTCTAACTGTTTTTCGTGATCACTGGGAGTTCACAGATTCCGCCAGTATATGATAATAGGCTGTAGCAAAAATATTTTTGGAGATATTTAAAAAAATCTTTTGCAAAACTTTAAATGCGTTTTCTGGCTAAACTAGAAGAGATAGAGCGATTTTAACTGTTTTTTGTGATTACTGGGAGCTCACAGATTCCGCCAATATATGATAATAGGCTGTAGCAAAAATATTTTTGGAGATATTTAAAAAAATCTTTTGCAAAACTTTAAATGCGTTTTCTGGCTAAACTAGAAGAGATAGAGCGATTTTAACTGTTTTTTGTGATCACTGGGAGTTCACAGATTCCGCCAATATATGATAATAGGCTGTAGCAAAAATATTTTTGGAGATATTTAAAAAAATCTTTTGCAAAACTTTAAACGCGTTTTCTGGCTAAACTAGAAGAGATAGAGCGATTTTAACTGTTTTTTGTGATCACTGGGAGCTCACAGATTCCGCCAATATATGATAAAAGGCTGTAGCAAAAATATTTTTGGAGATATTTAAAAAAATCTTTTGCAAAACTTTAAATGCGTTTTCTGGCTAAACTAGAAGAGATAGAGCGATTTTAACTGTTTTTTGTGATCACTGGGAGTTCACAGATTCCGCCAATATATGATAATAGGCTGTAGCAAAAATATTTTTGGAGATATTTAAAAAAATCTTTTGCAAAACTTTAAATGCGTTTTCTGGCTAAACTAGAAGCGATAGAGCGATTTTAACTGTTTTTTGTTATCACTGGGAGTTCACAGATTACGCCAATATATGATAATAGGCTGTAGCAAAAATATTTTTGGAGATATTTAAAAAAATCTTTTGCAAAACTTTAAATGCGTTTTCTGGCTAAACTAGAAGCGATAGAGCGATTTTAACTGTTTTTTGTTATCACTGGGAGTTCACAGATTACGCCAATATACGATAATAGGCTGTAGCAAAAATATTTTTGGAGATATTTAAAAAAATCTTTTGCAAAACTTTAAATGAGTTTTCTGGCTAAACTAGAAGAGATAGAGCGATTTTAACTGTTTTTTGTGATCACTGGGAGCTCACAGATTCCGCCAATATATGATAATAGGCTGTAGCAAAAATATTTTTGGAGATATTTAAAAAAATCTTTTGCAAAACTTTAAATGCGTTTTCTGGCTAAACTAGAAGAGATAGAGCGATTTTAACTGTTTTTTGTGATCACTGGGAGTTCACAGATTCCGCCAATATATGATAATAGGCTGTAGCAAAAATATTTTTGGAGATATTTAAAAAAATCTTTTGCAAAACTTTAAACGCGTTTTCTGGCTAAACTAGAAGAGATAGAGCGATTTTAACTGTTTTTTGTGATCACTGGGAGCTCACAGATTCCGCCAATATATGATAAAAGGCTGTAGCAAAAATATTTTTGGAGATATTTAAAAAAACGTTTTGCAAAACTTTAAACGCGTTTTCTGGCTAAACTAGAAGAGATAGAGCGATTCTAACTGTTTTTCGTGATCACTGGGAGTTCACAGATTCTGCCAGTATATGATAATAGGCTGTAGCAAAAATATTTTTGGAGATATTTAAAAAAATCTTTTGCAAAACTTTAAATGCGTTTTCTGGCTAAACTAGAAGAGATAGAGCGATTTTAACTATTTTTTGTGATCACTGGGAGTTCACAGATTCCGCCAATATATGATAATAGGCTGTAGCAAAAATATTTTTGGAGATATTTAAAAAAATCTTTTGCAAAACTTTAAACGCGTTTTCTGGCTAAACTAGAAGAGATAGAGCGATTTTAACTGTTTTTTGTGATCACTGGGAGCTCACAGATTCCGCCAATATATGATAAAAGGCTGTAGCAAAAATATTTTTGGAGATATTTAAAAAAATGTTTTGCAAAACTTTAAACGCGTTTTCTGGCTAAACTAGAAGAGATAGAGCGATTTTAACGGTTTTTTGTTATCACTGGGAGTTCACAGATTCCGCCAATATATGATAATAGGCTGTAGCAAAAATATTTTTGGAGATATTTAAAAAAATGTTTTGCAAAACTTTAAATGCGTTTTCTGGCTAAACTAGAAGAGATAGAGCGATTTTAACTGTTTTTTGTGATCACTGGGAGCTCACAGATTCCGCCAATATATGATAATAGGCTGTAGCAAAAATATTTTTGGAGATATTTAAAAAATGTTTTGCAAAACTTTAAATGCGTTTTCTGGCTAAACTAGAAGAGATAGAGCGATTTTAACGGTTTTTTTGTTATCACTGGGAGCTCACAGATTCCGCCAATATATGATAAAAGGCTGTAGCAAAAATATTTTTGGAGATATTTAAAAAAATGTTTTGCAAAACTTTAAATGCGTTTTCTGGTTAAACTAGAAGAGATAGAGCGATTTTAACTGTTTTTTGTGATCACTGGGAGCTCACAGATTCCGCCAATATATGATAAAAGGCTGTAGCAAAAATATTTTTGGAGATATTTAAAAAAATGTTTTGCAAAACTTTAAACGCGTTTTCTGGCTAAACTAGAAGAGATAGAGCGATTTTAACGGTTTTTTGTAATCACTGGGAGCTCACAGATTCCGCCAATATATGATAAAAGGCTGTAGCAAAAATAGTTTTGGAGATATTTAAAAAAATGTTTTGCAAAACTTTAAATGCGTTTTCTGGCTAAACTAGAAGAGATAGAGCGATTTTAACTGTTTTTTGTGATCACTGGGAGCTCACAGATTCCGCCAATATATGATAATAGGCTGTAGCAAAAATATTTTTGGAGATATTTAAAAAATGTTTTGCAAAACTTTAAACGCGTTTTCTGGCTAAACTAGAAGAGATAGAGCGATTTTAACTGTTTTTTGTTATTACTGGGAGTTCACAGATTCCGCCAATATATGATAATAGGCTGTAGCAAAAATATTTTTGGAGATATTTAAAAAAACGTTTTGCAAAACTTTAAACGCGTTTTCTGGCTAAACTAGAAGACATAGAGCGATTTTAACTGTTTTTCGTAATCACTGGGAGTTCACAGATTCCGCCAATATATGATAATAGGCTGTAGCAAAAATATTTTTGGAGATATTTAAAAAAATCTTTTGCAAAACTTTAAATGCGTTTTCTGGCTAAACTAGAAGAGATAGAGCGATTTTAACTGTTTTTCGTAATCACTGGGAGTTCACGGATTTCGCCAGTATATGATAATAGGCTGTAGCAAAAATATTTTTGGAGATATTTAAAAAAATGTTTTGCAAAACTTTAAACGCGTTTTCTGGCTAAACTAGAAGAGATAGAGCGATTTTAACTGTTTTTTGTGATCACTGGGAGTTCACAGATTCCCCCAATATATGATAAAAGGCTGTAGCAAAAATATTTTTGGAGATATTTAAAAAAATCTTTTGCAAAACTTTAAACGCGTTTTCTGGCTAAACTAGAAGAGATAGAGCGATTTTAACTGTTTTTTGTGATCACTGGGAGTTCACAGATTCCGCCAATATATGATAATAGGCTGTAGCAAAAATATTTTTGGAGATATTTAAAAAAATCTTTTGCAAAACTTTAAACGCGTTTTCTGGCTAAACTAGAAGAGATAGAGCGATTTTAACTGTTTTTTGTTATTACTGGGAGTTCACAGATTCCGCCAATATATGATAATAGGCTGTAGCAAAAATATTTTTGGAGATATTTAAAAAAACGTTTTGCAAAACTTTAAACGCGTTTTCTGGCTAAACTAGAAGACATAGAGCGATTTTAACTGTTTTTCGTAATCACTGGGAGTTCACAGATTCCGCCAATATATGATAATAGGCTGTAGCAAAAATATTTTTGGAGATATTTAAAAAAATCTTTTGCAAAACTTTAAATGCGTTTTCTGGCTAAACTAGAAGAGATAGAGCGATTTTAACTGTTTTTCGTAATCACTGGGAGTTCACGGATTTCGCCAGTATATGATAATAGGCTGTAGCAAAAATATTTTTGGAGATATTTAAAAAAATGTTTTGCAAAACTTTAAACGCGTTTTCTGGCTAAACTAGAAGAGATAGAGCGATTTTAACTGTTTTTTGTGATCACTGGGAGTTCACAGATTCCCCCAATATATGATAATAGGCTGTAGCAAAAATATTTTTGGAGATATTTAAAAAAATCTTTTGCAAAACTTTAAACGCGTTTTCTGGCTAAACTAGAAGAGATAGAGCGATTTTGACTGTTTTTTGTGATCACTGGGAGTTCACAGATTCCGCCAATATATGATAATAGGCTGTAGCAAAAATATTTTTGGAGATATTTAAAAAAATCTTTTGCAAAACTTTAAACGCGTTTTCTGGCTAAACTAGAAGAGATAGAGCGATTTTAACTGTTTTTTGTGATCACTGGGAGTTCACGGATTTCGCCAGTATATGATAATAGGCTGTAGCAAAAATATTTTTGGAGATATTTAAAAAAATGTTTTGCAAAATTTTAAACGCGTTTTCTGGCTAAACTAGAAGAGATAGAGCGATTTTAACTGTTTTTTGTGATCACTGGGAGTTCACAGATTCCGCCAATATATGATAATAGGCTGTAGCAAAAATATTTTTGGAGATATTTAAAAAAATCTTTTGCAAAACTTTAAATGCGTTTTCTGGCTAAACTAGAGGAGATAGAGCGATTTTAACTGTTTTTCGTAATCACTGGGAGTTCACGGATTTCGCCAGTATATGATAATAGGCTGTAGCAAAAATATTTTTGGAGATATTTAAAAAAATGTTTTGCAAAACTTTAAACGCGTTTTCTGGCTAAACTAGAAGAGATAGAGCGATTTTAACTGTTTTTTGTGATCACTGGGAGTTCACAGATTCCCCCAATATATGATAATAGGCTGTAGCAAAAATATTTTTGGAGATATTTAAAAAATGTTTTGCAAAACTTTAAACGCGTTTTCTGGCTAAACTAGAAGAGATAGAGCGATTTTAACTGTTTTTTGTTATTACTGGGAGTTCACAGATTCCGCCAATATATGATAATAGGCTGTTGCAAAAATATTTTTGGAGATATTTAAAAAAATCTTTTGCAAAACTTTAAACGCATTTTCTGGCTAAACTAGAAGAGATAGAGCGATTTTAACTGTTTTTTGTGATCACTGGGAGTTCACAGATTCCGCCAATATATGATAATAGGCTGTAGCAAAAATATTTTTGGAGATATTTAAAAAAATCTTTTGCAAAACTTTAAATGCGTTTTCTGGCTAAACTAGAAGAGATAGAGCGATTTTAACTGTTTTTTGTGATCACTGGGAGTTCACAGATTCCGCCAATATATGATAATAGGCTGTAGCAAAAATATTTTTGGAGATATTTAAAAAAATGTTTTGCAAAATTTTAAACGCGTTTTCTGGCTAAACTAGAAGAGATAGAGCGATTTTAACTGTTTTTTGTGATCACTGGGAGTTCACAGATTCCGCCAATATATGATAATAGGCTGTAGCAAAAATATTTTTGGAGATATTTAAAAAAATCTTTTGCAAAACTTTAAATGCGTTTTCTGGCTAAACTAGAAGAGATAGAGCGATTTTAACTGTTTTTCGTAATCACTGGGAGTTCACGGATTTCGCCAGTATATGATAATAGGCTGTAGCAAAAATATTTTTGGAGATATTTAAAAAAATGTTTTGCAAAACTTTAAACGCGTTTTCTGGCTAAACTAGAAGAGATAGAGCGATTTTAACTGTTTTTTGTGATCACTGGGAGCTCACAGATTCCGCCAATATATGATAATAGGCTGTAGCAAAAATATTTTTGGAGATATTTAAAAAATGTTTTGCAAAACTTTAAACGCGTTTTCTGGCTAAACTAGAAGAGATAGAGCGATTTTAACTGTTTTTTGTGATCACTGGGAGTTCACAGATTCCGCCAATATATGATAATAGGCTGTAGCAAAAATATTTTTGGAGATATTTAAAAAAATCTTTTGCAAAACTTTAAACGCGTTTTCTGGCTAAACTAGAAGAGATAGAGCGATTTTAACTGTTTTTTGTGATCACTGGGAGCTCACAGATTCCGCCAATATATGATAAAAGGCTGTAGCAAAAATATTTTTGGAGATATTTAAAAAAATCTTTTGCAAAACTTTAAATGCGTTTTCTGGCTAAACTAGAAGAGATAGAGCGATTTTAACTGTTTTTTGTGATTACTGGGAGTTCACAGATTCCGCCAATATATGATAATAGGCTGTAGCAAAAATATTTTTGGAGATATTTAAAAAAATCTTTTGCAAAACTTTAAATGCGTTTTCTGGCTAAACTAGAAGAGATAGAGCGATTTTAACTGTTTTTTGTGATCACTGGGAGCTCACAGATTCCGCCAATATATGATAAAAGGCTGTAGCAAAAATATTTTTGGAGATATTTAAAAAAATGTTTTGCAAAACTTTAAACGCGTTTTCTGGCTAAACTAGAAGAGATAGAGCGATTTTAACGGTTTTTTGTTATCACTGGGAGTTCACAGATTCCGCCAATATATGATAAAAGGCTGTAGCAAAAATATTTTTGGAGATATTTAAAAAAATCTTTTGCAAAACTTTAAATGCGTTTTCTGGCTAAACTAGAAGAGATAGAGCGATTTTAACTGTTTTTTGTGATTACTGGGAGTTCACAGATTCCGCCAATATATGATAATAGGCTGTAGCAAAAATATTTTTGGAGATATTTAAAAAAATCTTTTGCAAAACTTTAAATGCGTTTTCTGGCTAAACTAGAAGAGATAGAGCGATTTTAACTGTTTTTTGTGATCACTGGGAGCTCACAGATTCCGCCAATATATGATAAAAGGCTGTAGCAAAAATATTTTTGGAGATATTTAAAAAAATGTTTTGCAAAACTTTAAACGCGTTTTCTGGCTAAACTAGAAGAGATAGAGCGATTTTAACGGTTTTTTGTTATCACTGGGAGTTCACAGATTCCGCCAATATATGATAATAGGCTGTAGCAAAAATATTTTTGGAGATATTTAAAAAAATCTTTTGCAAAACTTTAAATGCGTTTTCTGGCTAAACTAGAAGAGATAGAGCGATTTTAACTGTTTTTTTGTGATCACTGGGAGCTCACAGATTCCGCCAATATATGATAATAGGCTGTAGCAAAAATATTTTTGGAGATATTTAAAAAATGTTTTGCAAAACTTTAAACGCGTTTTCTGGCTAAACTAGAAGAGATAGAGCGATTTTAACTGTTTTTTGTTATTACTGGGAGTTCACAGATTCCGCCAATATATGATAATAGGCTGTTGCAAAAATATTTTTGGAGATATTTAAAAAAATCTTTTGCAAAACTTTAAACGCATTTTCTGGCTAAACTAGAAGAGATAGAGCGATTTTAACTGTTTTTGTGATCACTGGGAGTTCACAGATTCCGCCAATATATGATAATAGGCTGTAGCAAAAATATTTTTGGAGATATTTAAAAAAATCTTTTGCAAAACTTTAAATGCGTTTTCTGGCTAAACTAGAAGAGATAGAGCGATTTTAACTGTTTTTTGTGATCACTGGGAGTTCACAGATTCCGCCAATATATGATAATAGGCTGTAGCAAAAATATTTTTGGAGATATTTAAAAAAATGTTTTGCAAAATTTTAAACGCGTTTTCTGGCTAAACTAGAAGAGATAGAGCGATTTTAACTGTTTTTTGTGATCACTGGGAGTTCACAGATTCCGCCAATATATGATAATAGGCTGTAGCAAAAATATTTTTGGAGATATTTAAAAAAATCTTTTGCAAAACTTTAAACGCGTTTTCTGGCTAAACTAGAAGAGATAGAGCGATTTTAACTGTTTTTTGTTATTACTGGGAGTTCACAGATTCCGCCAATATATGATAATAGGCTGTTGCAAAAATATTTTTGGAGATATTTAAAAAAATCTTTTGCAAAACTTTAAACGCATTTTCTGGCTAAACTAGAAGAGATAGAGCGATTTTAACTGTTTTTGTGATCACTGGGAGTTCACAGATTCCGCCAATATATGATAATAGGCTGTAGAAAATATTTTTGGAGATATTTAAAAAAATGTTTTGCAAAACTTTAAACGCGTTTTCTGGCTAAACTAGAAGAGATAGAGCGATTTTAAGTGTTTTTTGTGATCACTGGTAGTTCACAGATTCCGCCAATATATGATAATAGGCTGTAGCAAAAATATTTTTGGAGATATTTAAAAAAAACGTTTTGCAAAACTTTAAACGCGTTTTCTGGCTAAACTAGAAGAGATAGAGCGATTTTAACTGTTTTTTGTGATCACTGGGAGTTCACAGATTCCGCCAATATATGATAATAGGCTGTAGCAAAAATATTTTTGGAGATATTTAAAAAAATGTTTTGCAAAACTTTAAACGCGTTTTCTGGCTAAACTAGAAGAGATAGAGCGATTTTAACTGTTTTTTGTTATCACTGGGAGTTCACAGATTCCGCCAATATATGATAATAGGCTGTAGCAAAAATATTTTTGGAGATATTTAAAAAAACGTTTTGCAAAATTTTAACCGGGTTTTCTGGCTAAACTAGAAGAGATAGAGCGATTTTAACTGTTTTTTGTGATCACTGGGAGTTCACAGATTCCGCCAATATATGATAATAGGCTGTAGCAAAAATATTTTTGGAGATATTCAAAAAAATCTTTTGCAAAACTTTAAATGCGTTTTCTGGCTAAACTAGAAGAGATAGAGCGATTTTAACTGTTTTTTGTGATCACTGGGAGTTCACAGATTCCGCCAATATATGATAATAGGCTGTAGCAAAAATATTTTTGGAGATATTTAAAAAAATGTTTTGCAAAACTTTAAACGCGTTTTTCTGGCTAAACTAGAAGAGATAGAGCGATTTTAACTGTTTTTTCGTGATCACTGGGAGTTCACAGATTCCGCCAATATATGATAATAGGCTGTAGCAAAAATATTTTTGGAGATATTTAAAAAAATCTTTTGCAAAACTTTAAACGCGTTTTCTGGCTTAACTAGAAGAGATAGAGCGATTTTAACTGTTTTTCGTGATCACTGGGAGTTCACAGATTCCGCCAATATATGATAATAGGCTGTAGCAAAAAATATTTTTGGAGATATTTAAAAAAATCTTTTGCAAAACTTTAAACGCGTTTTCTGGCTAAACTAGAAGAGATAGAGCGATTTTAACTGTTTTTTGTGATCACTGGGAGCTCACAGATTCCGCCAGTATATGATAATAGGCTGTAGCAAAAATATTTTTGGAGATATTTAAAAAAATGTTTTGCAAAACTTTAAACGCGTTTTCTGGCTAAACTAGAAGAGATAGAGCGATTTTAACTGTTTTTTGTTATCACTGGGAGTTCACAGATTCCGCCAATATATGATAATAGGCTGTAGCAAAAATATTTTTGGAGATATTTAAAAAACGTTTTGCAAAACTTTAAACGCGTTTTCTGGCTAAACTAGAAGAGATAGAGCGATTTTAACTGTTTTTTGTGATCACTGGGAGTTCACAGATTCCGCCAATATATGATAATAGGCTGTAGCAAAAATATTTTTGGAGATATTTAAAAAAATCTTTTGCAAAACTTTAAATGCGTTTTCTGGCTAAACTAGAAGAGATAGAGCGATTTTAACTGTTTTTTGTGATCACTGGGAGTTCACAGATTCCGCCAATATATGATAATAGGCTGTAGCAAAAATATTTTTGGAGATATTTAAAAAAATGTTTTGCAAAACTTTAAACGCGTTTTCTGGCTAAACTAGAAGAGATAGAGCGATTTTAAGTGTTTTTTGTGATCACTGGGAGTTCACAGATTCCGCCAATATATGATAATAGGCTGTAGCAAAAATATTTTTGGAGATATTTAAAAAAATGTTTTGCAAAACTTTAAACGCGTTTTCTGGCTAAACTAGAAGAGATAGAGCGATTTTAACTGTTTTTTGTTATCACTGGGAGTTCACAGATTCCGCCAATATATGATAATACTCTGTAGCAAAAATATTTTTGGAGATATTTAAAAAAACGTTTTGCAAAACTTTAAACGCGTTTTCTGGCTAAACTAGAAGAGATAGAGCGATTTTAACTGTTTTTTGTGATCACTGGGAGTTCACAGATTCCGCCAATATATGATAATAGGCTGTAGCAAAAATATTTTTGGAGATATTTAAAAAAATCTTTTGCAAAACTTTAAATGCGTTTTCTGGCTAAACTAGAAGAGATAGAGCGATTTTAACTGTTTTTTGTGATTACTGGGAGTTCACAGATTCCGCCAATATATGATAATAGGCTGTAGCAAAAATATTTTTGGAGATATTTAAAAAAATCTTTTGCAAAACTTTAAACGCGTTTTCTGGCTAAACTAGAAGAGATAGAGCGATTTTAAGTGTTTTTTGTGATCACTGGGAGTTCACAGATTCCGCCAATATATGATAATAGGCTGTAGCAAAAATATTTTTGGAGATATTTAAAAAAACGTTTTGCAAAACTTTAAACGCGTTTTCTGGCTAAACTAGAAGAGATAGAGCGATTTTAACTGTTTTTCGTGATCACTGGGAGTTCACAGATTCCGCCAGTATATGATAATAGGCTGTAGCAAAAATATTTTTGGAGATATTTAAAAAAATCTTTTGCAAAACTTTAAACGCGTTTTCTGGCTAAACTAGAAGAGATAGAGCGATTTTAACTGTTTTTCGTGATCACTGGGAGTTCACAGATTCCGCCAGTATATGATAATAGGCTGTAGCAAAAATATTTTTGGAGATATTTAAAAAAATCTTTTGCAAAACTTTAAACGCATTTTCTGGCTAAACTAGAAGAGATAGAGCGATTTTAATGTTTTTTGTGATCACTGGGAGTTCACAGATTCCGCCAATATATGATAATAGGCTGTAGCAAAAATATTTTTGGAGATATTTAAAAAAATCTTTTGCAAAACTTTAAACGCGTTTTCTGGCTAAACTAGAAGAGATAGAGCGATTTTAACTGTTTTTTGTGATCACTGGGAGCTCACAGATTCCGCCAGTATATGATAATAGGCTGTAGCAAAAATATTTTTGGAGATATTTAAAAAAATGTTTTGCAAAACTTTAAACGCGTTTTCTGGCTAAACTAGAAGAGATAGAGCGATTTTAACTGTTTTTTGTTATCACTGGGAGTTCACAGATTCCGCCAATATATGATAATAGGCTGTAGCAAAAATATTTTTGGAGATATTTAAAAAAACGTTTTGCAAAACTTTAAACGCGTTTTCTGGCTAAACTAGAAGAGATAGAGCGATTTTAACTGTTTTTTGTGATCACTGGGAGTTCACAGATTCCGCCAATATATGATAATAGGCTGTAGCAAAAATATTTTTGGAGATATTTAAAAAAATCTTTTGCAAAACTTTAAATGCGTTTTCTGGCTAAACTAGAAGAGATAGAGCGATTTTAACTGTTTTTTGTGATCACTGGGAGTTCACAGATTCCGCCAATATATGATAATAGGCTGTAGCAAAAATATTTTTGGAGATATTTAAAAAAATGTTTTGCAAAACTTTAAACGCGTTTTCTGGCTAAACTAGAAGAGATAGAGCGATTTTAAGTGTTTTTTGTGATCACTGGTAGTTCACAGATTCCGCCAATATATGATAATAGGCTGTAGCAAAAATATTTTTGGAGATATTTAAAAAAATGTTTTGCAAAACTTTAAACGCGTTTTCTGGCTAAACTAGAAGAGATAGAGCGATTTTAACTGTTTTTTGTTATCACTGGGAGTTCACAGATTCCGCCAATATATGATAATAGGCTGTAGCAAAAATATTTTTGGAGATATTTAAAAAAACGTTTTGCAAAATTTTAACCGGGTTTTCTGGCTAAACTAGAAGAGATAGAGCGATTTTAACTGTTTTTTGTGATCACTGGGAGTTCACAGATTCCGCCAATATATGATAATAGGCTGTAGCAAAAATATTTTTGGAGATATTCAAAAAAATCTTTTGCAAAACTTTAAATGCGTTTTCTGGCTAAACTAGAAGAGATAGAGCGATTTTAACTGTTTTTTGTGATCACTGGGAGTTCACAGATTCCGCCAATATATGATAATAGGCTGTAGCAAAAATATTTTTGGAGATATTTAAAAAAATGTTTTGCAAAACTTTAAACGCGTTTTCTGGCTAAACTAGAAGAGATAGAGCGATTTTAACTGTTTTTCGTGATCACTGGGAGTTCACAGATTCCGCCAGTATATGATAATAGGCTGTAGCAAAAATATTTTTGGAGATATTTAAAAAAATCTTTTGCAAAACTTTAAACGCGTTTTCTGGCTTAACTAGAAGAGATAGAGCGATTTTAACTGTTTTTCGTGATCACTGGGAGTTCACAGATTCCGCCAATATATGATAATAGGCTGTAGCAAAAATATTTTTGGAGATATTTAAAAAAATCTTTTGCAAAACTTTAAACGCATTTTCTGGCTAAACTAGAAGAGATAGAGCGATTTTAACTGTTTTTTGTGATCACTGGGAGTTCACAGATTCCGCCAATATATGATAATAGGCTGTAGCAAAAATATTTTTGGAGATATTTAAAAAAATCTTTTGCAAAACTTTAAACGCGTTTTCTGGCTAAACTAGAAGAGATAGAGCGATTTTAACTGTTTTTTGTGATCACTGGGAGCTCACAGATTCCGCCAGTATATGATAATAGGCTGTAGCAAAAATATTTTTGGAGATATTTAAAAAAATGTTTTGCAAAACTTTAAACGCGTTTTCTGGCTAAACTAGAAGAGATAGAGCGATTTTAACTGCTTTTTGTTATCACTGGGAGTTCACAGATTCCGCCAATATATGATAATAGGCTGTAGCAAAAATATTTTTGGAGATATTTAAAAAAATCTTTTGCAAAACTTTAAATGCGTTTTCTGGCTAAACTAGAAGAGATAGAGCGATTTTAACTGTTTTTCGTGATCACTGGGAGTTCACAGATTCCGCCAATATATGATAATAGGCTGTAGCAAAAATATTTTTGGAGATATTTAAAAAAATCTTTTGCAAAACTTTAAACGCGTTTTCTGGCTAAACTAGAAGAGATAGAGCGATTTTAACTGTTTTTTGTGATCACTGGGAGTTCACAGATTCCGCCAATATATGATAATAGGCTGTAGCAAAAATATTTTTGGAGATATTTAAAAAAATCTTTTGCAAAACTTTAAATGCGTTTTCTGGCTAAACTAGAAGAGATAGAGCGATTTTAACTGTTTTTTTGTGATCACTGGGAGCTCACAGATTCCGCCAATATATGATAATAGGCTGTAGCAAAAATATTTTTGGAGATATTTAAAAAAACGTTTTGCAAAACTTTAAACGCGTTTTCTGGCTAAACTAGAAGAGATAGAGCGATTTTAACTGTTTTTTGTGATCACTGGGAGTTCACAGATTCCGCCAATATATGATAATAGGCTGTAGCAAAAATATTTTTGGAGATATTTAAAAAAATGTTTTGCAAAACTTTAAACGCGTTTTCTGGCTAAACTAGAAGAGATAGAGCGATTTTAACTGTTTTTTGTGATCACTGGGAGCTCACAGATTCCGCCAGTATATGATAATAGGCTGTAGCAAAAATATTTTTGGAGATATTTAAAAAAACGTTTTGCAAAACTTTAAACGCGTTTTCTGGCTAAACTAGAAGAGATAGAGCGATTTTAACTGTTTTTTGTGATCACTGGGAGTTCACAGATTCCGCCAATATATGATAATAGGCTGTAGCAAAAATATTTTTGGAGATATTTAAAAAAACGTTTTGCAAAACTTTAAACGCGTTTTCTGGCTAAACTAGAAGAGATAGAGCGATTTTAACTGTTTTTTGTGATCACTGGGAGTTCACAGATTCCGCCAATATATGATAATAGGCTGTAGCAAAAATATTTTTGGAGATATTTAAAAAAATCTTTTGCAAAACTTTAAATGCGTTTTCTGGCTAAACTAGAAGAGATAGAGCGATTTTAACTGTTTTTTGTGATCACTGGGAGCTCACAGATTCCGCCAATATATGATAATATCTGTATATAATATTTAAAAAAATGTTTTGCAAAACTTTAAACGCGTTTTCTGGCTAAACTAGAAGAGATAGAGCGATTTTAAGTGTTTTTTGTGATCACTGGGAGTTCACAGATTCCGCCAGTATATGATAATAGGCTGTAGCAAAAATATTTTTGGAGATATTTAAAAAAATCTTTTGCAAAACTTTAAACGCGTTTTCTGGCTAAACTAGAAGAGATAGAGCGATTTTAACTGTTTTTCGTGATCACTGGGAGTTCACAGATTCCGCCAATATATGATAATAGGCTGTAGCAAACATATTTTTGGAGATATTTAAAAAAACGTTTTGCAAAACTTTAAATGCGTTTTCTGGCTAAACTAGAAGAGATAGAGCGATTTTAACTGTTTTTTGTGATCACTGGGAGTTCACAGATTCCGCCAATATATGATAATAGGCTGTAGCAAAAATATTTTTGGAGATATTTAAAAAAATGTTTTGCAAAACTTTAAACGCGTTTTCTGGCTAAACTAGAAGAGATAGAGCGATTTTAAGTGTTTTTTGTGATCACTGGGAGTTCACAGATTCCGCCAATATATGATAATAGGCTGTAGCAAAAATATTTTTGGAGATATTTAAAAAAACGTTTTGCAAAACTTTAAACGCGTTTTCTGGCTAAACTAGAAGAGATAGAGCGATTTTAACTGTTTTTTGTGATCACTGGGAGTTCACAGATTCCGCCAATATATGATAATAGGCTGTAGCAAAAATATTTTTGGAGATATTTAAAAAAATGTTTTGCAAAACTTTAAACGCGTTTTCTGGCTAAACTAGAAGAGATAGAGCGATTTTAACTGTTTTTTGTTATCACTGGGAGTTCACAGATTCCGCCAATATATGATAATAGGCTGTAGCAAAAATATTTTTGGAGATATTTAAAAAAACGTTTTGCAAAACTTTAAACGCGTTTTCTGGCTAAACTAGAAGAGATAGAGCGATTTTAACTGTTTTTTGTGATCACTGGGAGTTCACAGATTCCGCCAATATATGATAATAGGCTGTAGCAAAAATATTTTTGGAGATATTTAAAAAAATCTTTTGCAAAACTTTAAATGCGTTTTCTGGCTAAACTAGAAGATCACTGGGAGTTCACAGATTCCGCCAATATATGATAATATTCTGTAGCAAAAATATTTTTGGAGATATTTAAAAAAATGTTTTGCAAAACTTTAAACGCGTTTTCTGGCTAAACTAGAAGAGATAGAGCGATTTTAAGTGTTTTTTGTGATCACTGGGAGTTCACAGATTCCGCCAATATATGATAATAGGCTGTAGCAAAAATATTTTTGGAGATATTTAAAAAAACGTTTTGCAAAACTTTAAACGCGTTTTCTGGCTAAACTAGAAGAGATAGAGCGATTTTAACTGTTTTTCGTGATCACTGGGAGTTCACAGATTCCGCCAGTATATGATAATAGGCTGTAGCAAAAATATTTTTGGAGATATTTAAAAAAATCTTTTGCAAAACTTTAAACGCGTTTTCTGGCTTAACTAGAAGAGATAGAGCGATTTTAACTGTTTTTCGTGATCACTGGGAGTTCACAGATTCCGCCAATATATGATAATAGGCTGTAGCAAAAATATTTTTGGAGATATTTAAAAAAATCTTTTGCAAAACTTTAAACGCATTTTCTGGCTAAACTAGAAGAGATAGAGCGATTTTAACTGTTTTTTGTGATCACTGGGAGTTCACAGATTCCGCCAATATATGATAATAGGCTGTAGCAAAAATATTTTTGGAGATATTTAAAAAAATCTTTTGCAAAACTTTAAACGCGTTTTCTGGCTAAACTAGAAGAGATAGAGCGATTTTAGCTGTTTTTTGTGATCACTGGGAGCTCACAGATTCCGCCAGTATATGATAATAGGCTGTAGCAAAAATATTTTTGGAGATATTTAAAAAAATCTTTTGCAAAACTTTAAACGCGTTTTCTGGCTAAACTAGAAGAGATAGAGCGATTTTAACTGTTTTTCGTGATCACTGGGAGTTCACAGATTCCGCCAATATATGATAATAGGCTGTAGCAAAAATATTTTTGGAGATATTTAAAAAAATCTTTTGCAAAACTTTAAACGCATTTTCTGGCTAAACTAGAAGAGATAGAGCGATTTTAACTGTTTTTTGTGATCACTGGGAGTTCACAGATTCCGCCAATATATGATAATAGGCTGTAGCAAAAATATTTTTGGAGATATTTAAAAAAACGTTTTGCAAAACTTTAAACGCGTTTTCTGGCTAAACTAGAAGAGATAGAGCGATTTTAACTGTTTTTTGTGATCACTGGGAGTTCACAGATTCCGCCAATATATGATAATAGGCTGTAGCAAAAATATTTTTGGAGATATTTAAAAAAATGTTTTGCAAAACTTTAAACGCGTTTTCTGGCTAAACTAGAAGAGATAGAGCGATTTTAACTGTTTTTTGTTATCACTGGGAGTTCACAGATTCCGCCAATATATGATAATAGGCTGTAGCAAAAATATTTTTGGAGATATTTAAAAAAACGTTTTGCAAAACTTTAAACGCGTTTTCTGGCTAAACTAGAAGAGATAGAGCGATTTTAACTGTTTTTTGTGATCACTGGGAGTTCACAGATTCCGCCAATATATGATAATAGGCTGTAGCAAAAATATTTTTGGAGATATTTAAAAAAATCTTTTGCAAAACTTTAAATGCGTTTTCTGGCTAAACTAGAAGATCACTGGGAGTTCACAGATTCCGCCAATATATGATAATATTCTGTAGCAAAAATATTTTTGGAGATATTTAAAAAAATGTTTTGCAAAACTTTAAACGCGTTTTCTGGCTAAACTAGAAGAGATAGAGCGATTTTAAGTGTTTTTTGTGATCACTGGGAGTTCACAGATTCCGCCAATATATGATAATAGGCTGTAGCAAAAATATTTTTGGAGATATTTAAAAAAACGTTTTGCAAAACTTTAAACGCGTTTTCTGGCTAAACTAGAAGAGATAGAGCGATTTTAACTGTTTTTCGTGATCACTGGGAGTTCACAGATTCCGCCAGTATATGATAATAGGCTGTAGCAAAAATATTTTTGGAGATATTTAAAAAAATCTTTTGCAAAACTTTAAACGCGTTTTCTGGCTTAACTAGAAGAGATAGAGCGATTTTAACTGTTTTTCGTGATCACTGGGAGTTCACAGATTCCGCCAATATATGATAATAGGCTGTAGCAAAAATATTTTTGGAGATATTTAAAAAAATCTTTTGCAAAACTTTAAACGCATTTTCTGGCTAAACTAGAAGAGATAGAGCGATTTTAACTGTTTTTTGTGATCACTGGGAGTTCACAGATTCCGCCAATATATGATAATAGGCTGTAGCAAAAATATTTTTGGAGATATTTAAAAAAATCTTTTGCAAAACTTTAAACGCGTTTTCTGGCTAAACTAGAAGAGATAGAGCGATTTTAGCTGTTTTTTGTGATCACTGGGAGCTCACAGATTCCGCCAGTATATGATAATAGGCTGTAGCAAAAATATTTTTGGAGATATTTAAAAAAATCTTTTGCAAAACTTTAAACGCGTTTTCTGGCTAAACTAGAAGAGATAGAGCGATTTTAACTGCTTTTTGTTATCACTGGGAGTTCACAGATTCCGCCAATATATGATAATAGGCTGTAGCAAAAATATTTTTGGAGATATTTAAAAAAATCTTTTGCAAAACTTTAAATGCGTTTTCTGGCTAAACTAGAAGAGATAGAGCGATTTTAACTGTTTTTCGTGATCACTGGGAGTTCACAGATTCCGCCAATATATGATAATAGGCTGTAGCAAAAATATTTTTGGAGATATTTAAAAAAATCTTTTGCAAAACTTTAAACGCGTTTTCTGGCTAAACTAGAAGAGATAGAGCGATTTTAACTGTTTTTCGTGATCACTGGGAGTTCACAGATTCCGCCAGTATATGATAATAGGCTGTAGCAAAAATATTTTTGGAGATATTTAAAAAAATCTTTTGCAAAACTTTAAACGCGTTTTCTGGCTTAACTAGAAGAGATAGAGCGATTTTAACTGTTTTTCGTGATCACTGGGAGTTCACAGATTCCGCCAATATATGATAATAGGCTGTAGCAAAAATATTTTTGGAGATATTTAAAAAAATCTTTTGCAAAACTTTAAACGCATTTTCTGGCTAAACTAGAAGAGATAGAGCGATTTTAACTGTTTTTTGTGATCACTGGGAGTTCACAGATTCCGCCAATATATGATAATAGGCTGTAGCAAAAATATTTTTGGAGATATTTAAAAAAATCTTTTGCAAAACTTTAAACGCGTTTTCTGGCTAAACTAGAAGAGATAGAGCGATTTTAGCTGTTTTTTGTGATCACTGGGAGCTCACAGATTCCGCCAGTATATGATAATAGGCTGTAGCAAAAATATTTTTGGAGATATTTAAAAAAATCTTTTGCAAAACTTTAAACGCGTTTTCTGGCTAAACTAGAAGAGATAGAGCGATTTTAACTGCTTTTTGTTATCACTGGGAGTTCACAGATTCCGCCAATATATGATAATAGGCTGTAGCAAAAATATTTTTGGAGATATTTAAAAAAATCTTTTGCAAAACTTTAAATGCGTTTTCTGGCTAAACTAGAAGAGATAGAGCGATTTTAACTGTTTTTCGTGATCACTGGGAGTTCACAGATTCCGCCAATATATGATAATAGGCTGTAGCAAAAATATTTTTGGAGATATTTAAAAAAATCTTTTGCAAAACTTTAAACGCGTTTTCTGGCTAAACTAGAAGAGATATAGCGATTTTAACTGTTTTTTGTGATCACTGGGAGCTCACAGATTCCGCCAATATATGATAATAGGCTGTAGCAAAAATATTTTTGGAGATATTTAAAAAAATGTTTTGCAAAACTTTAAACGCGTTTTCTGGCTAAACTAGAAGAGATAGAGCGATTTTAACTGTTTTTTGTTATTACTGAGAGTTCACAGATTCCGCCAGTATATGATAATAGGCTGTAGCAAAAATATTTTTGGAGATATTTAAAAAAATCTTTTGCAAAACTTTAAACGCGTTTTCTGGCTAAACTAGAAGAGATAGAGCGATTTTAACTGTTTTTTGTTATCACTGGGAGTTCACAGATTCCGCCAATATATGATAATAGGCTGTAGCAAAAATATTTTTGGAGATATTTAAAAAAATCTTTTGCAAAACTTTAAATGCGTTTTCTGGCTAAACTAGAAGAGATAGAGCGATTTTAACTGTTTTTTGTGATCACTGGGAGTTCACAGATTCCGCCAATATATGATAATAGGCTGTAGCAAAAATATTTTTGGAGATATTTAAAAAAACGTTTTGCAAAACTTTAAACGCTTTTTCTGGCTAAACTAGAAGAGATAGAGCGATTTTAACTGTTTTTCGTGATCACTGGGAGTTCACGGACTCCCAAAATATATGATAATAGGCTGTAGCAAAAATATTTTTGGAGATATTTAAAAAAATCTTTTGCAAAACTTTAAACGCGTTTTCTGGCTAAACTAGAAGAGATAGAGCGATTTTAACTGTTTTTTGTGATCACTGGGAGTTTACAGATTCCGCCAATATATGATAATAGGCTGTAGCAAAAATATTTTTGGAGATATTTAAAAAAATCTTTTGGAAAATTTTAAACGCATTTTCTGGCTAAACTAGAAGAGATAGAGCGATTTTAACTGTTTTTTGTGATCACTGGTAGTTCACAGATTCCGCCAATATATGATAATAGACTGTAGCAAAAATATTTTTGGAGATATTTAAAAAAATGTTTTGCAAAACTTTAAACGCGTTTTCTGGCTAAACTAGAAGAGATAGAGCGATTTTAACTGTTTTTTGTTATTACTGAGAGTTCACAGATTCCGCCAGTATATGATAATAGGCTGTAGCAAAAATATTTTTGGAGATATTTAAAAAAATGTTTTGCAAAACTTTAAACGCGTTTTCTGGCTAAACTAGAAGAGATAGAGCGATTTTAACTGTTTTTTGTTATCACTGGGAGTTCACAGATTCCGCCAATATATGATAATAGGCTGTAGCAAAAATATTTTTGGAGATATTTAAAAAAATCTTTTGCAAAACTTTAAATGCGTTTTCTGGCTAAACTAGAAGAGATAGAGCGATTTTAACTGTTTTTTGTGATCACTGGGAGTTCACAGATTCCGCCAATATATGATAATAGGCTGTAGCAAAAATATTTTTGGAGATATTTAAAAAAACGTTTTGCAAAACTTTAAACGCTTTTTCTGGCTAAACTAGAAGAGATAGAGCGATTTTAACTGTTTTTCGTGATCACTGGGAGTTCACGGATTCCCAAAATATATGATAATAGGCTGTAGCAAAAATATTTTTGGAGATATTTAAAAAAATCTTTTGCAAAACTTTAAATGCGTTTTCTGGCTAAACTAGAAGAGATAGAGCGATTTTAACTGTTTTTCGTGATCACTGGGAGTTCACAGATTCCGCCAATATATGATAATAGGCTGTAGCAAAAATATTTTTGCAGATATTTAAAAAAATCTTTTGCAAAACTTTAAATGCGTTTTCTGGCTAAACTAGAAGAGATAGACCGATTTTAACTGTTTTCTGTGATCACTGGGAGTTCACACATTCCGCCAATATATGATAATAGGCTGTAGCAAAAATATTTTTGGAGATATTTAAAAAAATCTTTTGCAAAACTTTAAATGCGTTTTCTGGCTAAACTAGAGATAGAGCGATTTTAACTGTTTTTCGTGATCACTGGGAGTTCACAGATTCCGCCAATATATGATAATAGGCTGTAGCAAAAATATTTTTGGAGATATTTAAAAAAATGTTTTGCAAAACTTTAAACGCGTTTTCTGGCTAAACTAGAAGAGATAGAGCGATTTTAACTGTTTTTTGTGATCACTGGGAGCTCACAGATTCCGCCAGTATATGATAATAGGCTGTAGCAAAAATATTTTTGGAGATATTTAAAAAAATGTTTTGCAAAACTTTAAACGCGTTTTCTGGCTAAACTAGAAGAGATAGAGCGATTTTAACTGTTTTTTGTTATCACTGGGAGTTCACAGATTCCGCCAATATATGATAATAGGCTGTAGCAAAAATATTTTTGGAGATATTTAAAAAAATCTTTTGCAAAACTTTAAATGCGTTTTCTGGCTAAACTAGAAGAGATAGAACGATTTTAACTGTTTTTTGTGATCACTGGGAGCTCACAGATTCCGCCAGTATATGATAATAGGCTGTAGCAAAAATATTTTTGGAGATATTTAAAAAAATGTTTTGCAAAACTTTAAACGCGTTTTCTGGCTAAACTAAAAGAGATAGAGCGATTTTAACTGTTTTTTGTTATCACTGGGAGTTCACAGATTCCGCCAATATATGATAATAGGCTGTAGCAAAAATATTTTTGGAGATATTTAAAAAAATCTTTTGCAAAACTTTAAATGCGTTTTCTGGCTAAACTAGAAGAGATAGAACGATTTTAACTGTTTTTTGTGATCACTGGGAGTTCACAGATTCCGCCAATATATGATAATAGGCTGTAGCAAAAATATTTTTGGAGATATTTAAAAAAATCTTTTGCAAAACTTTAAACGCGTTTTCTGGCTAAACTAGAAGAGATAGAGCGATTTTAACTGTTTTTTGTGATCACTGGGAGTTCACAGATTCCGCCAATATATGATAATAGGCTGTAGCAAAAATATTTTTGGAGATATTTAAAAAAATGTTTTGCAAAACTTTAAACGCGTTTTCTGGCTAAACTAGAAGAGATAGAGCGATTTTAACTGTTTTTTGTGATCACTGGGAGCTCACAGATTCCGCCAGTATATGATAATATCTGTATATAATATTTAAAAAAATGTTTTGCAAAACTTTAAACGCGTTTTCTGGCTAAACTAGAAGAGATAGAGCGATTTTAACTGTTTTTTGTGATCACTGGGAGTTCACAGATTCCGCCAATATATGATAATAGGCTGTAGCAAAAATATTTTTGGAGATATTTAAAAAAATCTTTTGCAAAACTTTAAATGCGTTTTCTGGCTAAACTAGAAGAGATAGAGCGATTTTAACTGTTTTTTGTGATCACTGGGAGTTCACAGATTCCGCCAATATATGATAATAGGCTGTAGCAAAAATATTTTTGGAGATATTTAAAAAAATGTTTTGCAAAACTTTAAACGCGTTTTCTGGCTAAACTAGAAGAGATAGAGCGATTTTAACTGTTTTTTGTGATCACTGGGAGTTCACAGATTCCGCCAATATATGATAATAGGCTGTAGCAAAAATATTTTTGGAGATATTTAAAAAAACGTTTTGCAAAACTTTAAACGCGTTTTCTGGCTAAACTAGAAGAGATAGAGCGATTTTAACTGTTTTTTGTTATCACTGGGAGTTCACAGATTCCGCCAGTGTATGATAATAGGCTGTAGCAAAAATATTTTTGGAGATATTTAAAAAAATGTTTTGCAAAACTTTAAACGCGTTTTCTGGCTAAACTAGAAGAGATAGAGCGATTTTAAGTGTTTTTTGTGATCACTGGGAGTTCACAGATTCCGCCAATATATGATAATAGGCTGTAGCAAAAATATTTTTGGAGATATTTAAAAAAATCTTTTGCAAAACTTTAAACGCGTTTTCTGGCTAAACTAGAAGAGATAGAGCGATTTTAACTGTTTTTTTTTTTTTTTATGATCACTGGGAGTTCACAGATTCCGGAAATATATGATAATAGGCTGTAGCAAAATTATTTTTGGAGATATTTAAAAAAATCTTTTGCAAAACTTTAAACACGTTTTCTGGCTAAACTAGAAGAGATAGAGCGATTTTAACTGTTTTTTGTGATCACTGGGAGTTCACAGATTCCGCCAATATATGATAATAGGCTGTAGCAAAAATATTTTTGGAGATATTTAAAAAAATGTTTTGCAAAACTTTAAATGCGTTTTCTGGCTAAACTAGAAGAGATAGAGCGATTTTAACTGTTTTTTGTGATCACTGGGAGTTCACAGATTCCGTCAATATATGATAATAGGCTGTAGCAAAAATATTTTTGGAGATATTTAAAAAAACGTTTTGCAAAACTTTAAACGCGTTTTCTGGCTAAACTAGAAGAGATAGAGCGATTTTAACTGTTTTTTGTTATCACTGGGAGTTCACAGATTCCGCCAATATATGATAATAGGCTGTAGCAAAAATATTTTTGGAGATATTTAAAAAAATCTTTTGCAAAACTTTAAACGCATTTTCTGGCTAAACTAGAAGAGATAGAGCGATTTTAACTGTTTTTTGTGATCACTGGGAGCTCACAGATTCCTCCGGTATATGATAATAGGCTGTAGCAAAAATATTTTTGGAGATATTTAAAAAAATGTTTTGCAAAACTTTAAACGCGTTTTCTGGCTAAACTAGAAGAGATAGAGCGATTTTAAGTGTTTTTTGTTATCACTGGGAGTTCACAGATTCCGCCAATATATGATAATAGGCTGTAGCAAAAATATTTTTGGAGATATTTAAAAAAATCTTTTGCAAAACTTTAAATGCGTTTTCTGGCTAAACTAGAAGAGATAGAGCGATTTTAACTGTTTTTTGTGATCACTGGGAGTTCACAGATTCCGCCAATATATGATAATAGGCTGTAGCAAAAATATTTTTGGAGATATTTAAAAAAATCTTTTGCAAAACTTTAAACGCGTTTTCTGACTAAACTAGAAGAGATAGAGCGATTTTAATGTTTTTTGTGATCACTGGGAGTTCACAGATTCCGCCAATATATGATAATAGGCTGTAGCAAAAATATTTTTGGAGATATTTAAAAAAACGTTTTGCAAAACTTTAAACGCGTTTTCTGGCTAAACTAGAAGAGATAGAGCGATTTTAACTGTTTTTTGTTATCACTGGGAGTTCACAGATTCCGCCAATATATGATAATAAGCTGTAGCAAAAATATTTTTGGAGATATTTAAAAAAATGTTTTGCAAAACTTTAAATGCGTTTTCTGGCTAAACTAGAAGAGATAGAGCGATTTTAACTGCTTTTTGTGATCACTGGGAGTTCACAGATTCCGCCAATATATGATAATAGGCTGTAGCAAAAATATTTTTGGAGATATTTAAAAAAATCTTTTGCAAAACTTTAAACGCATTTTCTGGCTAAACTAGAAGAGATAGAGCGATTTTAACTGTTTTTTGTGATCACTGGGAGTTCACAGATTCCGCCAATATATGATAATAGGCTGTAGCAAAAATATTTTTGGAGATATTTAAAAAAATCTTTTGCAAAACTTTAAACGCGTTTTCTGGCTAAACTAGAAGAGATAGAGCGATTTTAACTGTTTTTTGTGATGACTGGGAGCTCACAGATTCCTCCGGTATATGATAATAGGCTGTAGCAAAAATATTTTTGGAGATATTTAAAAAAATGTTTTGCAAAACTTTAAACGCGTTTTCTGGCTAAACTAGAAGAGATAGAGCGATTTTAACTGTTTTTTGTGATCACTGGGAGTTCACAGATTCCGCCAATATATGATAATAGGCTGTAGCAAAAATATTTTTGGAGATATTTAAAAAAATCTTTTGCAAAACTTTAAATGCGTTTTCTGGCTAAACTAGAAGAGATAGAGCGATTTTAACTGTTTTTCGTGATCACTGGGAGTTCACAGATTCCGCCAATATATGATAATAGGCTGTAGCAAAAATATTTTTGGAGATATTTAAAAAAATCTTTTGCAAAACTTTAAACGCGTTTTCTGGCTAAACTAGAAGAGATAGAGCGATTTTAAGTGTTTTTTGTGATCACTGGGAGTTCACAGATTCCGCCAATATATGATAATAGGCTGTAGCAAAATATTTTTGGAGATATTTAAAAAAATCTTTTGCAAAACTTTAAATGCGCTTTCTGGCTAAACTAGAAGAGATAGAGCGATTTTAACTGTTTTTTGTGATCACTGGGAGCTCACAGATTCCGCCAATATATGATAATAGGCTGTAGCAAAAATATTTTTGGAGATATTTAAAAAAAACGTTTTGCAAAACTTTAAACGCGTTTTCTGGCTAAACTAGAAGAGATAGAGCGATTTTAACTGTTTTTTGTGATCACTGGGAGTTCACAGATTCCGCCAATATATGATAATAGGCTGTAGCAAAAATATTTTTGGAGATATTTAAAAAAATCTTTTGCAAAACTTTAAATGCGTTTTTCTGGCTAAACTAGAAGAGATAGAGCGATTTTAACTGTTTTTCGTGATCACTGGGAGTTCACAGATTCCGCCAGTATATGATAATAGGCTGTAGCAAAAATATTTTTGGAGATATTTAAAAAAATCTTTTGCAAAACTTTAAACGCATTTTCTGGCTAAACTAGAAGAGATAGAGCGATTTTAACTGTTTTTTGTTATCACTGGGAGTTCACAGATTCCGCCAATATATGATAATAGGCTGTAGCAAAAATATTTTTGGAGATATTTAAAAAAATGTTTTGCAAAACTTTAAACGCGTTTTCTGGCTAAACTAGAAGAGATAGAGCGATTTTAACTGTTTTTTTGTTATCACTGGGAGTTCACAGATTCCGCCAATATATGATAATAGGCTGTAGCAAAAATATTTTTGGAGATATTTAAAAAAAATCTTTTGCAAAACTTTAAATGCGTTTTCTGGCTAAACTAGAAGAGATAGAGCGATTTTAACTGTTTTTTGTGATCACTGGGAGTTCACAGATTCCGCCAATATATGATAATAGGCTGTAGCAAAAATATTTTTGGAGATATTTAAAAAAATCTTTTGCAAAACTTTAAATGCGTTTTCTGCCTAAACTAGAAGAGATAGAGCGATTTTAACTGTTTTTCGTGATCACTGGGAGTTCACAGATTCCGCCAATATATGATAATAGGCTGTAGCAAAAATATTTTTGGAGATATTTAAAAAAATCTTTTGCAAAACTTTAAACGCGTTTTCTGGCTAAACTAGAAGAGATAGAGCGATTTTAACTGTTTTTTGTGATCACTGGGAGTTCACAGATTCCGCCAATATATGATAATAGGCTGTAGCAAAAATATTTTTGGAGATATTTAAAAAAATCTTTTGCAAAACTTTAAACGCGTTTTCTGGCTAAACTAGAAGAGATAGAGCGATTTTAAGTGTTTTTTGTGATCACTGGGAGTTCACAGATTCCGCCAATATATGATAATAGGCTGTAGCAAAAATATTTTTGGAGATATTTAAAAAAACGTTTTGCAAAACTTTAACCGCGTTTTCTGGCTAAACTAGAAGAGATAGAGCGATTTCAAGTGTTTTTTGTGATCACTGGGAGTTCACAGATTCCGCCAATATATGATAATAGGCTGTAGCAAAAATATTTTTGGAGATATTTAAAAAAACGTTTTGCAAAACTTTAAACGCGTTTTCTGGCTAAACTAGAAGAGATAGAGCGATTTTAACTGTTTTTTGTGATCACTGGGAGTTCACAGATTCCGCCAATATATGATAATAGGCTGTAGCAAAAATATTTTTGGAGATATTTAAAAAAACGTTTTGCAAAACTTTAAATGCGTTTTCTGGCTAAACTAGAAGAGATAGAGCGGTTTTAACTGTTTTTTGTTATCACTGGGAGTTCACAGATTCCGCCAATATATGATAATAAGCTGTAGCAAAAATATTTTTGGAGATATTTAAAAAAATCTTTTGCAAAACTTTAAATGCGTTTTCTGGCTAAACTAGAAGAGATAGAGCGATTTTAACTGTTTTTTGTGATCACTGGGAGTTCACAGATTCCGCCAATATATGATAATAGGCTGTAGCAAAAATATTTTTGGAGATATTTAAAAAAACGTTTTGCTAAACTTTAAACGCGTTTTCTGGCTAAACTAGAAGAGATAGAGCGATTTTAACTGTTTTTCGTGATCACTGGGAGTTCACAGATTCCGCCAATATATGATAATAGGCTGTAGCAAAAATATTTTTGGAGATATTTAAAAAAATCTTTTGCAAAACTTTAAATGCGTTTTCTGGCTAAACTAGAAGAGATAGAGCGATTTTAACTGTTTTTTGTGATCACTGGGAGTTCACAGATTCCGCCAATATATGATAATAGGCTGTAGCAAAAATATTTTTGGAGATATTTAAAAAAATCTTTTGCAAAACTTTAAATGCGTTTTCTGCCTAAACTAGAAGAGATAGAGCGATTTTAACTGTTTTTCGTGATCACTGGGAGTTCACAGATTCCGCCAATATATGATAATAGGCTGTAGCAAAAATATTTTTGGAGATATTTAAAAAAATCTTTTGCAAAACTTTAAACGCGTTTTCTGGCTAAACTAGAAGAGATAGAGCGATTTTAACTGTTTTTTGTGATCACTGGGAGTTCACAGATTCCGCCAATATATGATAATAGGCTGTAGCAAAAATATTTTTGGAGATATTTAAAAAAATCTTTTGCAAAACTTTAAACGCGTTTTTCTGGCTAAACTAGAAGAGATAGAGCGATTTTAAGTGTTTTTTGTGATCACTGGGAGTTCACAGATTCCGCCAATATATGATAATAGGCTGTAGCAAAAATATTTTTGGAGATATTTAAAAAAACGTTTTGCAAAACTTTAACCGCGTTTTCTGGCTAAACTAGAAGAGATAGAGCGATTTCAAGTGTTTTTTGTGATCACTGGGAGTTCACAGATTCCGCCAATATATGATAATAGGCTGTAGCAAAAATATTTTTGGAGATATTTAAAAAAAAACGTTTTGCAAAACTTTAAACGCGTTTTCTGGCTAAACTAGAAGAGATAGAGCGATTTTAACTGTTTTTTGTGATCACTGGGAGTTCACAGATTCCGCCAATATATGATAATAGGCTGTAGCAAAAATATTTTTGGAGATATTAAAAAAACGTTTTGCAAAACTTTAAATGCGTTTTCTGGCTAAACTAGAAGAGATAGAGCGGTTTTAACTGTTTTTTGTTATCACTGGGAGTTCACAGATTCCGCCAATATATGATAATAAGCTGTAGCAAAAATATTTTTGGAGATATTTAAAAAAATCTTTTGCAAAACTTTAAATGCGTTTTCTGGCTAAACTAGAAGAGATAGAGCGATTTTAACTGTTTTTTGTGATCACTGGGAGTTCACAGATTCCGCCAATATATGATAATAGGCTGTAGCAAAAATATTTTTGGAGATATTTAAAAAAACGTTTTGCTAAACTTTAAACGCGTTTTCTGGCTAAACTAGAAGAGATAGAGCGATTTTAACTGTTTTTCGTGATCACTGGGAGTTCACAGATTCCGCCAATATATGATAATAGGCTGTAGCAAAAATATTTTTGGAGATATTTAAAAAAACGTTTTGCAAAACTTTAAACGCGTTTTCTGGCTAAACTAGAAGAGATAGAGCGATTTTAACTGTTTTTTGTGATCACTGGGAGTTCACAGATTCCGCCAGTATATGATAATAGGCTGTAGCAAAAATATTTTTGGAGATATTTAAAAAAATGTTTTGCAAAACTTTAAATGCGTTTTCTGGCTAAACTAGAGGAGATAGAGCGATTTTAACTGTTTTTTGTGATCACTGGGAGTTCACAGATTCCGCCAATATATGATAATAGGCTGTAGCAAAAATATTTTTGGAGATATTTAAAAAAATGTTTTGCAAAACTTTAAATGCGTTTTCTGGCTAAACTAGAAGAGATAGAGCGATTTTAACTGTTTTTTGTGATCACTGGGAGTTCACAGATTCCGCCAATATATTATAATAGGCTGTAGCAAAAATATTTTTGGAGATATTTAAAAAAATGTTTTGCAAAATTTTAAATGCGTTTTCTGGCTAAACTAGAGGAGATAGAGCGATTTTAACTGTTTTTTGTGATCACTGGGAGTTCACAGATTCCGCCAATATATGATAATAGGCTGTAGCAAAAATATTTTTGGAGATATTTAAAAAAATGTTTTGCAAAACTTTAAATGCGTTTTCTGGCTAAACTAGAAGAGATAGAGCGATTTTAAGTGTTTTTTGTGATCACTGGGAGTTCACAGATTCCGCCAATATATTATAATAGGCTGTAGCAAAAATATTTTTGGAGATATTTAAAAAAATGTTTTGCAAAATTTTAAATGCGTTTTCTGGCTAAACTAGAGGAGATAGAGCGATTTTAACTGTTTTTTGTGATCACTGGGAGTTCACAGATTCCGCCAATATATGATAATAGGCTGTAGCAAAAATATTTTTGGAGATATTTAAAAAAATGTTTTGCAAAATTTTAAATGCGTTTTCTGGCTAAACTAGAGGAGATAGAGCGATTTTAACTGTTTTTTGTGATCACTGGGAGTTCACAGATTCCGCCAATATATGATAATAAGCTGTAGCAAAAATATTTTTGGAGATATTTAAAAAAATGTTTTGCAAAATTTTAAATGCGTTTTCTGGCTAAACTAGAGGAGATAGAGCGATTTTAACTGTTTTTTGTGATCACTGGGAGTTCACAGATTCCGCCAATATATGATAATAAGCTGTAGCAAAAACATTTTTGGAGATATTTAAAAAAATGTTTTGCAAAATTTTAAATGCGTTTTCTGGCTAAACTAGAGGAGATAGAGCGATTTTAACTGTTTTTTGTGATCACTGGGAGTTCACAGATTCCGCCAATATATGATAATAAGCTGTAGCAAAAATATTTTTGGAGATATTTAAAAAAACGTTTTGCAAAACTTTAACCGCGTTTTCTGGCTAAACTAGAAGAGATAGAGCGATTTCAAGTGTTTTTTGTGATCACTGGGAGTTCACAGATTCCGCCAATATATGATAATAGGCTGTAGCAAAAATATTTTTGGAGATATTTAAAAAAACGTTTTGCAAAACTTTAAACGCGTTTTCTGGCTAAACTAGAAGAGATAGAGCGATTTTAACTGTTTTTTGTGATCACTGGGAGTTCACAGATTCCGCCAATATATGATAATAGGCTGTAGCAAAAATATTTTTGGAGATATTTAAAAAAACGTTTTGCAAAACTTTAAATGCGTTTTCTGGCTAAACTAGAAGAGATAGAGCGGTTTTAACTGTTTTTTGTTATCACTGGGAGTTCACAGATTCCGCCAATATATGATAATAAGCTGTAGCAAAAATATTTTTGGAGATATTTAAAAAAATCTTTTGCAAAACTTTAAATGCGTTTTCTGGCTAAACTAGAAGAGATAGAGCGATTTTAACTGTTTTTTGTGATCACTGGGAGTTCACAGATTCCGCCAATATATGATAATAGGCTGTAGCAAAAATATTTTTGGAGATATTTAAAAAAACGTTTTGCTAAACTTTAAACGCGTTTTCTGGCTAAACTAGAAGAGATAGAGCGATTTTAACTGTTTTTCGTGATCACTGGGAGTTCACAGATTCCGCCAATATATGATAATAGGCTGTAGCAAAAATATTTTTGGAGATATTTAAAAAAACGTTTTGCAAAACTTTAAACGCGTTTTCTGGCTAAACTAGAGGAGATAGAGCGATTTTAACTGTTTTTTGTGATCACTGGGAGTTCACAGATTCCGCCAATATATGATAATAAGCTGTAGCAAAAACATTTTTGGAGATATTTAAAAAAATGTTTTGCAAAATTTTAAATGCGTTTTCTGGCTAAACTAGAGGAGATAGAGCGATTTTAACTGTTTTTTGTGATCACTGGGAGTTCACAGATTCCGCCAATATATGATAATAAGCTGTAGCAAAAATATTTTTGGAGATATTTAAAAAAATCTTTTGCAAAACTTTAAATGCGTTTTCTGGCTAAACTAGAAGAGATAGAGCGATTTTAAGTGTTTTTTGTGATCACTGGGAGTTCACAGATTCCGCCAATATATTATAATAGGCTGTAGCAAAAATATTTTTGGAGATATTTAAAAAAATGTTTTGCAAAATTTTAAATGCGTTTTCTGGCTAAACTAGAGGAGATAGAGCGATTTTAACTGTTTTTTGTGATCACTGGGAGTTCACAGATTCCGCCAATATATGATAATAGACTGTAGCAAAAATATTTTTGGAGATATTTAAAAAAATGTTTTGCAAAACTTTAAATGCGTTTTCTGGCTAAACTAGAAGAGATAGAGCGATTTTAACTGTTTTTTGTTATCACTGGGAGTTCACAGATTCCGCCAATATATTATAATAGGCTGTAGCAAAAATATTTTTGGAGATATTTAAAAAAATGTTTTGCAAAATTTTAAATGCGTTTTCTGGCTAAACTAGAGGAGATAGAGCGATTTTAACTGTTTTTTGTGATCACTGGGAGTTCACAGATTCCGCCAATATATGATAATAGGCTGTAGCAAAAATATTTTTGGAGATATTTAAAAAAATCTTTTGCAAAACTTTAAATGCGTTTTCTGGCTAAACTAGAAGAGATAGAGCGATTTTAAGTGTTTTTTGTGATCACTGGGAGTTCACAGATTCCGCCAATATATTATAATAGGCTGTAGCAAAAATATTTTTGGAGATATTTAAAAAAATGTTTTGCAAAATTTTAAATGCGTTTTCTGGCTAAACTAGAGGAGATAGAGCGATTTTAACTGTTTTTTGTGATCACTGGGAGTTCACAGATTCCGCCAATATATGATAATAGGCTGTAGCAAAAATATTTTTGGAGATATTTAAAAAAATGTTTTGCAAAATTTTAAATGCGTTTTCTGGCTAAACTAGAGGAGATAGAGCGATTTTAACTGTTTTTTGTGATCACTGGGAGTTCACAGATTCCGCCAATATATGATAATAAGCTGTAGCAAAAATATTTTTGGAGATATTTAAAAAAATGTTTTGCAAAATTTTAAATGCGTTTTCTGGCTAAACTAGAGGAGATAGAGCGATTTTAACTGTTTTTTGTGATCACTGGGAGTTCACAGATTCCGCCAATA
>NW_026578419.1:0-2500 GCF_029603195.1 Condylostylus longicornis
TGCTCGACAGGCAATAATTACTTTTCATGAATGAAAAGTAACCTGGGTTGGTAAGCATGTTATGCCCACCCGATGAAAAAATTTTTTTCAGCCTGGTTTGATATTTATCAAAGGCAAAATAAGCCTGATCGGGACATATGTTATGCTCGACAGGCAATAATTATTTTTCATGAATGAAAAGTAACCTGGGTTGGTAAACATGTTATGCCCACCCGATGAAAAAATTTTTTTCAGCCTGGTTTGATATTTATCAAAGGCAAAATAAGCCTGATCGGGACATATGTTATGCTCGACAGGCAATAATTACTTTTCATGAATGAAAAGTAACCTGGGTTGGTAAACATGTTATGCCCACCCGATGAAAAAATTTTTTTCAGCCTGGTTTGATATTTATCAAAGGCAAAATAAGCCTGATCGGGACATATGTTATGCTCGACAGGCAATAATTACTTTTCATGAATGAAAAGTAACCTGGGTTGGTAAACATGTTATGCCCACCCGATGAAAAAATTTTTTTCAGCCTGGTTTGATATTTACCAATGGCAATATAAGCCTGATCGGGACATATGTTATGCTCGACAGGCAATAATTACTTTTCATGAATGAAAAGTAACCTGAGTTGGTAAACATGTTATGCCCACCCGATGAAAAAAATTTTTTCAGCCTGGTTTGATATTTATCAAAGGCAAAATAAGCCTGATCGGGACATATGTTATGCTCGACAGGCAATAATTACTTTTCATGAATGAAAAGTAACCTGGGTTGGTAAGCATGTTATGCCCACCCGATGAAAAAATTTTTTTCAGCCTGGTTTGATATTTATCAAAGGCAAAATAAGCCTGATCGGGACATATGTTATGCTCGACAGGCAATAATTATTTTTCATGAATGAAAAGTAACCTGGGTTGGTAAACATGTTATGCCCACCCGATGAAAAAATTTTTTTCAGCCTGGTTTGATATTTACCAATGGCAATATAAGCCTTATCGGGACATATGTTATGCTCGACAGGCAATAATTACTTTTCATGAATGAAAAGTAACCTGGGTTGGTAAGCATGTTATGCCCACCCGATGAAAAAATTTTTTCAGCCTGGTTTGATATTTATCAAAGGCAAAATAAGCCTGATCGGGACATATGTTATGCTCGACAGGCAATAATTACTTTTCATGAATGAAAAGTAACCTGGGTTGGTAAACATGTTATGCCCACCCGATGAAAGAATTTTTTTCAGCCTGGTTTGATATTTACCAATGGCAATATAAGCCTTATCGGGACATATGTTATGCTCGACAGGCAATAATTACTTTTCATGAATGAAAAGTAACCTGGGTTGGTAAACATGTTATGCCCACCCGATGAAAAAATTTTTTTCAGCCTGGTTTGATATTTACCAATGGCAATATAAGCCTGATCGGGACATATGTTATGCTCGACAGGCAATAATTACTTTTCATGAATGAAAAGTAACCTGGGTTGGTAAACATGTTATGCCCACCCGATGAAAAAAATTTTTTCAGCCTGGTTTGATATTTATCAAAGGCAAAATAAGCCTGATCGGGACATATGTTATGCTCGACAGGCAATAATTACTTTTCATGAATGAAAAGTAACCTGGGTTGGTAAACATGTTATGCCCACCCGATGAAAAAAATTTTTTCAGCCTGGTTTGATATTTATCAAAGGCAAAATAAGCCTGATCGGGACATATGTTATGCTCGACAGGCAATAATTACTTTTCATGAATGAAAAGTAACCTGGGTTGGTAAGCATGTTATGCCCACCCCGATGAAAAAATTTTTTTCAGCCTGGTTTGATATTTATCAAAGGCAAAATAAGCCTGATCGGGACATATGTTATGCTCGACAGGCAATAATTACTTTTCATGAATGAAAAGTAACCTGGGTTGGTAAGCATGTTATGCCCACCCGATGAAAAAATTTTTTTCAGCCTGGTTTGATATTTATCAAAGGCAAAATAAGCCTGATCGGGACATATGTTATGCTCGACAGGCAATAATTACTTTTCATGAATGAAAAGTAACCTAAATTGGTAAACAAATTATGATTTAAGTAATGCTTATTATAATAAATATATCAATACAATACAGGTATTGGATATGGGAAGCATATTTATTGATTATTAAAATTTTATGTGTAAATCTATGTATGACCACTTTTTGATTCAAACGTACATTTTTTAATTACATTTTTTTTCATGAATGAAATTGGGCCTGGTTTGATAAACATGTTATGCTCGCCCGATGAAAAAATTTTTTTTAAAAAAAATTTTTTTTAGCCTGATTTGATATTTATCAAAGGCAAAATAGACCTTAACGAGACATATGTTGTTATGCTCGGCAGGCAATAATTATTTTTCATGAGTGAAAGGTAACCTGGGTTGGTAAGCATGTTATGCCCACCCGATGAAAAAATTTTTTTCAGCCTGGTTTGATATTTATCAAAGGCAAAATAGGCCTGATCGGGACATATGTTATGCT
>NW_026578419.1:12500-15000 GCF_029603195.1 Condylostylus longicornis
GGGTTGGTAAGCATGTTATGCCCACCCGATGAAAAAATTTTTTTCAGCCTGGTTTGATATTTACCAATGGCAATATAAGCCTGATCGGGACATATGTTATGCTCGACAGGCAATAATTACTTTTCATGAATGAAAAGTAACCTGAGTTGGTAAACATGTTATGCCCACCCGATGAAAAAAATTTTTTCAGCCTGGTTTGATATTTATCAAAGGCAAAATAAGCCTGATCGGGACATATGTTATGCTCGACAGGCAATAATTACTTTTCATGAATGAAAAGTAACCTGGGTTGGTAAGCATGTTATGCCCACCCGATGAAAAAATTTTTTTCAGCCTGGTTTGATATTTATCAAAGGCAAAATAAGCCTGATCGGGACATATGTTATGCTCGACAGGCAATAATTATTTTTCATGAATGAAAAGTAACCTGGGTTGGTAAACATGTTATGCCCACCCGATGAAAAAATTTTTTTCAGCCTGGTTTGATATTTATCAAAGGCAAAATAAGCCTGATCGGGACATATGTTATGCTCGACAGGCAATAATTACTTTTCATGAATGAAAAGTAACCTGGGTTGGTAAACATGTTATGCCCACCCCGATGAAAAAATTTTTTTCAGCCTGGTTTGATATTTATCAAAGGCAAAATAAGCCTGATCGGGACATATGTTATGCTCGACAGGCAATAATTACTTTTCATGAATGAAAAGTAACCTGGGTTGGTAAACATGTTATGCCCACCCGATGAAAAAATTTTTTTCAGCCTGGTTTGATATTTACCAATGGCAATATAAGCCTGATCGGGACATATGTTATGCTCGACAGGCAATAATTACTTTTCATGAATGAAAAGTAACCTGAGTTGGTAAACATGTTATGCCCACCCGATGAAAAAAATTTTTTCAGCCTGGTTTGATATTTATCAAAGGCAAAATAAGCCTGATCGGGACATATGTTATGCTCGACAGGCAATAATTACTTTTCATGAATGAAAAGTAACCTGGGTTGGTAAGCATGTTATGCCCACCCGATGAAAAAATTTTTTTCAGCCTGGTTTGATATTTATCAAAGGCAAAATAAGCCTGATCGGGACATATGTTATGCTCGACAGGCAATAATTATTTTTCATGAATGAAAAGTAACCTGGGTTGGTAAACATGTTATGCCCACCCGATGAAAAAATTTTTTTCAGCCTGGTTTGATATTTACCAATGGCAATATAAGCCTTATCGGGACATATGTTATGCTCGACAGGCAATAATTACTTTTCATGAATGAAAAGTAACCTGGGTTGGTAAGCATGTTATGCCCACCCGATGAAAAAATTTTTTCAGCCTGGTTTGATATTTATCAAAGGCAAAATAAGCCTGATCGGGACATATGTTATGCTCGACAGGCAATAATTACTTTTCATGAATGAAAAGTAACCTGGGTTGGTAAACATGTTATGCCCACCCGATGAAAGAATTTTTTTCAGCCTGGTTTGATATTTACCAATGGCAATATAAGCCTTATCGGGACATATGTTATGCTCGACAGGCAATAATTACTTTTCATGAATGAAAAGTAACCTGGGTTGGTAAACATGTTATGCCCACCCGATGAAAAAATTTTTTTCAGCCTGGTTTGATATTTACCAATGGCAATATAAGCCTGATCGGGACATATGTTATGCTCGACAGGCAATAATTACTTTTCATGAATGAAAAGTAACCTGGGTTGGTAAACATGTTATGCCCACCCGATGAAAAAAATTTTTTTCAGCCTGGTTTGATATTTATCAAAGGCAAAATAAGCCTGATCGGGACATATGTTATGCTCGACAGGCAATAATTACTTTTCATGAATGAAAAGTAACCTGGGTTGGTAAACATGTTATGCCCACCCGATGAAAAAAATTTTTTCAGCCTGGTTTGATATTTATCAAAGGCAAAATAAGCCTGATCGGGACATATGTTATGCTCGACAGGCAATAATTACTTTTCATGAATGAAAAGTAACCTGGGTTGGTAAGCATGTTATGCCCACCCGATGAAAAAATTTTTTTCAGCCTGGTTTGATATTTATCAAAGGCAAAATAAGCCTGATCGGGACATATGTTATGCTCGACAGGCAATAATTACTTTTCATGAATGAAAAGTAACCTGGGTTGGTAAGCATGTTATGCCCACCCGATGAAAAAATTTTTTTCAGCCTGGTTTGATATTTATCAAAGGCAAAATAAGCCTGATCGGGACATATGTTATGCTCGACAGGCAATAATTACTTTTCATGAATGAAAAGTAACCTAAATTGGTAAACAAATTATGATTTAAGTAATGCTTATTATAATAAATATATCAATACAATACAGGTATTGGATATGGGAAGCATATTTATTGATTATTAAAATTTTATGTGTAAATCTATGTATGACCACTTTTTGATTCAAACGTACATTTTTTAATTACATTTTTTTTCATGAATGAAATTGGGCCTGGTTTGATAAACATGTTATGCT
>NW_026578419.1:25000-28277 GCF_029603195.1 Condylostylus longicornis
TGCTATTGAAGGCTTGTAATATTGATTGGTAGGTGGTGGTGGTGGTTGTTAAGATAGGTTAAGTATATTCTTACTATAAATACTTCAAATAAGTATTTTCTTAATGTATTACTGCATGAATAATGATTTAAGTAATACTTATTATTATATATCAATACAGTGGCAGGTATTGGATATGGGAATAACATAGACCTGAACGAGACATATGTTATGCTCGACAGGCAATAATTACTTTTCATAAGTGAAAAGTAACCTGGGTTGGTAAACATGTTATGCCCACCCGATGAAAAAAATTTTTTCAGCCTGGTTTGATATTTATCAAAGGCAAAATAAGCCTGATCGGGACATATGTTATGCTCGACAGGCAATAATTACTTTTCATGAATGAAAAGTAACCTGGGTTGGTAAGCATGTTATGCCCACCCGATGAAAAAATTTTTTTCAGCCTGGTTTGATATTTATCAAAGGCAAAATAAGCCTGATCGGGACATATGTTATGCTCGACAGGCAATAATTACTTTTCATGAATGAAAAGTAACCTGGGTTGGTAAACATGTTATGCCCACCCGATGAAAAAATTTTTTTCAGCCTGGTTTGATATTTATCAAAGGCAAAATAAGCCTGATCGGGACATATGTTATGCTCGACAGGCAATAATTACTTTTCATGAATGAAAAGTAACCTGGGTTGGTAAGCATGTTATGCCCACCCGATGAAAAAATTTTTTTCAGCCTGGTTTGATATTTATCAAAGGCAAAATAAGCCTGATCGGGAAATATGTTATGCTCGACAGGTAATAATTACTTTTCATGAATGAAAAGTAACCTGGGTTGGTAAACATGTTATGCCCACCCGATGAAAAAATTTTTTTCAGCCTGGTTTGATATTTATCAAAGGCAAAATAAGCCTGATCGGGACATATGTTATGCTCGACAGGCAATAATTACTTTTCATAAGTGAAAAGTAACCTGGGTTGGTAAACATGTTATGCCCACCCGATGAAAAAATTTTTTCAGCCTGGTTTGATATTTATCAAAGGCAAAATAAGCCTGATCGGGACATATGTTATGCTCGACAGGCAATAATTACTTTTCATGAATGAAAAGTAACCTGGGTTGGTAAGCATGTTATGCCCACCCGATGAAAAAATTTTTTTCAGCCTGGTTTGATATTTATCAAAGGCAAAATAAGCCTGATCGGGACATATGTTATGCTCGACAGGCAATAATTACTTTTCATGAATGAAAAGTAACCTGGGTTGGTAAACATGTTATGCCCACCCGATGAAAAAATTTTTTTCAGCCTGGTTTGATATTTACCAATGGCAATATAAGCCTTATCGGGACATATGTTATGCTCGACAGGCAATAATTACTTTTCATGAATGAAAAGTAACCTGGGTTGGTAAACATGTTATGCCCACCCGATGAAAAAATTTTTTTCAGCCTGGTTTGATATTTACCAATGGCAATATAAGCCTGATCGGGACATATGTTATGCTCGACAGGCAATAATTACTTTTCATGAATGAAAAGTAACCTGGGTTGGTAAACATGTTATGCCCACCCGATGAAAAAATTTTTTTCAGCCTGGTTTGATATTTATCAAAGGCAAAATAAGCCTGATCGGGACATATGTTATGCTCGACAGGCAATAATTACTTTTCATGAATGAAAAGTAACCTGGGTTGGTAAGCATGTTATGCCCACCCGATGAAAAAATTTTTTTCAGCCTGGTTTGATATTTATCAAAGGCAAAATAAGCCTGATCGGGACATATGTTATGCTCGACAGGCAATAATTACTTTTCATGAATGAAAAGTAACCTGGGTTGGTAAGCATGTTATGCCCACCCGATGAAAAAATTTTTTTCAGCCTGGTTTGATATTTATCAAAGGCAAAATAAGCCTGATCGGGACATATGTTATGCTCGACAGGCAATAATTACTTTTCATGAATGAAAAGTAACCTGGGTTGGTAAACATGTTATGCCCACCCGATGAAAGAATTTTTTTCAGCCTGGTTTGATATTTACCAATGGCAATATAAGCCTTATCGGGACATATGTTATGCTCGACAGGCAATAATTACTTTTCATGAATGAAAAGTAACCTGGGTTGGTAAACATGTTATGCCCACCCGATGAAAAAATTTTTTTCAGCCTGGTTTGATATTTACCAATGGCAATATAAGCCTGATCGGGACATATGTTATGCTCGACAGGCAATAATTACTTTTCATGAATGAAAAGTAACCTGGGTTGGTAAACATGTTATGCCCACCCGATGAAAAAAATTTTTTCAGCCTGGTTTGATATTTATCAAAGGCAAAATAAGCCTGATCGGGACATATGTTATGCTCGACAGGCAATAATTACTTTTCATGAATGAAAAGTAACCTGGGTTGGTAAGCATGTTATGCCCACCCGATGAAAAAATTTTTTTCAGCCTGGTTTGATATTTATCAAAGGCAAAATAAGCCTGATCGGGACATATGTTATGCTCGACAGGCAATAATTACTTTTCATGAATGAAAAGTAACCTGGGTTGGTAAGCATGTTATGCCCACCCGATGAAAAAATTTTTTTCAGCCTGGTTTGATATTTATCAAAGGCAAAATAAGCCTGATCGGGAAATATGTTATGCTCGACAGGCAATAATTACTTTTCATGAATGAAAAGTAACCTGGGTTGGTAAACATGTTATGCCCACCCGATGAAAGAATTTTTTTCAGCCTGGTTTGATATTTACCAATGGCAATATAAGCCTTATCGGGACATATGTTATGCTCGACAGGCAATAATTACTTTTCATGAATGAAAAGTAACCTGGGTTGGTAAACATGTTATGCCCACCCGATGAAAAAATTTTTTTCAGCCTGGTTTGATATTTACCAATGGCAATATAAGCCTGATCGGGACATATGTTATGCTCGACAGGCAATAATTACTTTTCATGAATGAAAAGTAACCTGGGTTGGTAAACATGTTATGCCCACCCGATGAAAAAATTTTTTTCAGCCTGGTTTGATATTTATCAAAGGCAAAATAAGCCTGATCGGGACATATGTTATGCTCGACAGGCAATAATTACTTTTCATGAATGAAAAGTAACCTGGGTTGGTAAGCATGTTATGCCCACCCGATGAAAAAATTTTTTTCAGCCTGGTTTGATATTTATCAAAGGCAAAATAAGCCTGATCGGGACATATGTTATGCTCGACAGGCAATAATTACTTTTCATGAATGAAAAGTAACCTGGGTTGGTAAGCATGTTATG
>NW_026578420.1:0-28429 GCF_029603195.1 Condylostylus longicornis
TTTGACGAACATTGAATCATCTAATGAAGGGAATCCAAACATTAATTCACGGTAGGGCTCGTCCTCAATGGAGATGCAATCTAAACCTCGCAATCCCCCCCCTTCCTCATCCGGCTTCCTCAATACATCCAATTCTGTCCTGAGGCGTTGCATTGTACGTGAAACATCTTCGTCTTGTGATCCTGGTGTATCGCATTCTGTAGTCATCAATCCCTCGAGTTTCTCTTGGCGCTCTTGAATCGCTTTTCTCAATCGGTTTTGATCGAGTATAAAGGTATTCCGCCTTATACTGGGCGCAATGTCCCATATTTTCGCGATGAAGTTGTCGCAATAATTTATCCAAGAAGGCAAGCTTGCTACTCGCAATAACATGACGCCATCCATTCTCAGCGTCCTTGAGTTCTTTAATCTCTTCAACAACCTGCTCCACGGTACTTTCTGGCCCGTTTAGCATTTTGAGATTTTCGACAAAATTGTGCAATTGAGCTTCTCTCGAAACGAGTCCTCTCGGATGGCAACTACAAAAATGAGAACAAAAATTGAAATAATCGGCTATTGCTGCTACATACCAACAAATTCTCATCTTAATGACTGCTCCTAATAATTTACGAATAGAAGACTGATCAACATCAGCTGTAATTTCCAATAGGCGGCGATACCACGATGCCGCCGAGGGACTAAGAGGGAGCCAGACATCGAACTCGATCTTTTTAGGGAGCCGGACGACCAAATCCTTCGTACGGCGAAGCATGAGTTTAGAGAGCAAATTCGTTACAGCGCTAAAGAAACAAACGGAAGAACTTCAATATTATCCATGAGCTGCTCGACTCACCCAATTTTGGAGGAATCAAACTCGGTCTCCAAAAGCGATTCATCAGCACCGCCGGCAGAGGAAACTCTTGCTGACGCCTGTTTTTGCACGGATGAACTCGGTTGCTGCTTTTTCGCTTGAAACGCCACTTCGATGATTCCAGATGCGTTGATGACATCCGGGAATAAGAAATTCAGCAAAGTGAATAACTCCTTAATGTTATTCTGAAGTGGGGTTCCAGTTAACAACACTCTCATATTACAATCAACGCGGTCTAAAGAGTGACGAATTCGAGCAGATTCATTCTTGATACGATGAGCTTCATCCAAAATCACACACTGCCATCTAAATTGGTCAGTGAAAAACCATTCTTCAGTTACACAGGTCTCGTACGTCGTGATGAAGATGTCATAGATCCCACACATAGCAACTGCAAGGATCATGACGCGTTCAGCTGTGCACCACACTATTGTGCTTGCCTGCATCTCCCATCGAATGCTCTCTTTCTTGACGCGATCCACAAATTTTTGTCACCGTCAAGTGCGGAGTAAAGCGGCGAATTTCTCGAACCCAATTTCCCACAGTTGATAGCGGAACGACTACGAGATGTGGGCCTGTGATCCCCCCACATTTCAATGCAGATAGAAATGCGAGGGTTTGAATCGTCTTCCCCAGCCCTGGAAACCAGAAACAAAAATCGAAGCAGAGCTTCCATCCAGCGAGGAGGATCGTCCAAATTGTCTAACGTTCAGTCCTACCCATCTCGTCAGCAAGAATTGCGCCTGCTTTATTTTCAAATGCATCGAGCAACCAATTGATTCCCCATCTTTGATAATTTTTTAGATTAACGCCATCCTTCAGAATTTCACACCCTTTAACCACCGCTCGTCCCTCAGCTGCTTTGAGCAAGTCGTCTTGCTGATAGCTCACAGCCAAAGTCTCGCTTTCTAAGGGAATACCTTCTAAAGTTGTCGTCTTTACACTGGAATTTCGCATTTCTGTCATCTCGTGTTTTTCCGGAGCGAGGGCGAAAAGTGTTGAGGACATCTCATGCTGAATGACGTGTTCGTCGCCAGTATCCTCCATTTTCCTATCGTCGCTTCCTTTCTTGAACTTAAACTCATCGATAACAGACTCCTCCTTCGTGAGAGCTTTTGTTTCTATGCCTTCTTTTTCCTCATCCATCAAATCAATCTTTATGTATACTTTCAGACTATTAGGCTCGTCCTCTTCGGATTCAACTAGCCTTCGTCGTTTGATGCGATTTTCACATCTTCGTCCATCGTGTGACTCTTCGCTATCCGTTCGATCGCCATCGCCTGATTGATTTTCTTCTTCCACAATTTCATCCACATGAGAAATCTCTTTTTTCAGCCTTCGACGCTTCGGTCTGTCTTCGAGTTGGTCGAGCGCTGCCCGCATTGACGTTGAGCTTGTCCGTTTGAATGGTTCGTGCGCTCCTCGGGGCGGCGAGGGCCGTCTTACTACTTTTTTCTTTGGTATCGCGTCTTTTGGTTTCTCTTTCTTTTCAAGTGCTTTGGTTGCCAAAGCACTCTTCCTTATTCTGTTCAAAACTTCGGGAGAAACGAAAGGCTTCAACGCAACTCTGGCTTCCCAAAGAAATTGATCACGGTTCGCGCGGCAACGCCTGCTCTGAATTTTCACACATTTTTGCCATTCAGCGCTTCGTTTCTGAAAAGCTTGAGATATAGAAAATGCAGCAACCACTGAAAACGCCAACCTGCCGCTCTGTTTTCGTCATTCTCTTGTGCCCCATATTCTTCAAAGGATCTTGTCCCTTACAGACAGGACAACTCCACTTCGCTTCTCCCTGGTCGTCCTGAAGAGCCAACTCCAGAAACTCTGGATCAATGCACTTCGGGTGGAAGGATTGATCACAGAAATCACAACAAAGAAGCTTCCCTCCTAACAAAAGAAGAAATGCACCCAGAAAAAGATGTGTAAGAACTACCTGTTTGGCAAACGTAGCAAATATCAACGTTTCCTAACTTTGGTTTTCCACCCCCAACTGTTGCCATCGTAGTTTTCTTTGCTGCTGTCGGTGCGCAAACCGGACAAATCCACTCATCCCCATCGGGTTCCTCATTTAGTCCCACGCACCCAATATGGGCACCACGATTACAAACATCACAGACCAATAAGGTTGCCCCTTCCTTGACTTTGTTGCATTTATAGCAATCAATATCCTCTTCTGATTTACAAACATTGCACTGCAGAGAAGAAGTTTTTCATGTCTGTTCTGAGGTCAATCCTACTGTAAATTCATCGAGATCTTCTTCAGGATCGAGCTGGAAAGTATTGCGTAAGCAGTCGAGGTGAAACTTCCGTCGGCATCCTTTTGTGGAACCTTTGAAGGACAGGCTTCAGAAAGAATAATCTTCTTGCAGCTTACAAAATAGATCTGGCTCTTCATCGCGACAGATATCACACCAAGCCTTGGGACGCCTACTCATGATTATTCGAATAAAAGATTTCTGATGAACAGAGGAACATCAACAACGTCTTTCTCAAAAGAATTCCACGGAAGAAAGATGAAGAGATGGAAACCTTCGCTGAAATACAAACAAGGACGTGCTTACGTTAGAAAAGATCGAGGAGCAGAAACAATCAACTTGGACGCCTCAACGGCTCTGAAAATCCAAACAGGTCCCGTAGCACTCCCATCACTTCTTGCTCTACCCCTCTCAGTAACCTCCTGCTGCTTTGGGACACGATCGGTTGAATTGATAATCAGGAACAATCCAAAAAAATAGAGGAACCTCGAGTTTTAATCTAGTGTTCCTGTTTGTTCAAGTAGAACGAAAATACGGAGTTCCAGAATTTTCTAAGAGTTTTGATGTGTCAGACGAAATCAGACTCCAGAGAAAAGAAGAGCTTTTGCCTGGAATCCTCAAGCAAGTGGAACAAGCAAGAATTGCTGTCAACGATCAATTTTTGTAGATGGAAACTTCTGGAATTCATTCACTCAACGATGAATTATGTTTCTATGTACATTGTCATTGAATGACGGTCGCGTCGCACAATCTTAACTTAAGCATGGAAGCGTTACTCCGACGAAGTCACTGCTGGAAAGCTTCACGTTCTTCGCGGCACATCAGATGATGCACCGGTTTAGATGAAACCTGAAATGCCGAAACCAGAAGACGCCACGTGAATGTCTAACAAAGCACTCTGTGTAGTTCACTTCTGAAGTGCTCAGCCCCGATTCCTTTTTCTCAGAGAGCCAGTCTGTATTCCAAATCAATCCAAGACGTGTGTATCATTCTTTGCCTTTGGTACTATTGAGCTGACACCAATATATGCTTCTGGATATTTGTTATCCCCAACAGCACGACGACACCAAAGCTGCCCAAACTGCACATATCAGAATTGGGACACCATCAGGTATGTGAGAAGATTCTCCTGAACAGTCAGCAACAATAGGCAACAATGGAAACGATAGACACAACGCTGAGGCCAGGAGTCCTTCGTTTGAGTCCGACTCAGCAATATCCCACAGGAACTGTTGCAGCGTCGGTGTACAATCGATCACCTCAGCCGGAGTTTCTAGTCTCTTCCAATCGCCAGTCGTTGACTACAATTCGCCAACCCATATTTCATGAGACTGTTCGAGATGAAACTCCCCAAAACAGGCAAAAGAGGGTGAGAGAACAAGATTCGACGCGAGAAGAGATCGAAAACCAACTAAGATCAGATGGAAGTAAAGTCGCAACGGCTGGGCGGTGGTTGTGGTCAAAATTGTCCAACATGGTCGGATCGATTATCTCTCCAAGCACAAGTCCCTCTGAAACGAAGCAATCTGAAAGAGATGGAAGTACAGTGCGAACGAACCGCCCTCAACCTACTGCTGGGTGGACTGTTGCGAATTATGGGGCCGCTGGGGATAGTGGATTTGGGGCCGGGACGTATGACGAATCCGAGATACCGAGGAAGGCCACTCCTCAAGCGACGCTCGAAGAACAGTCCCAGTCATTCCCAGATGAAAGTAGACGACCAATGTTGGATAAAGGAACAGTAAGGGAAGATGGGGCAGTGAGGCCGATGACAGATCAAGAAAGACGAATCGTCGGTGATTTGCCGACTTACCACTCTCACGATGAAGCTGCTGCCGATCTGGCTTATATTATCAAAGTTCGCAAAGCTTGTATGTTGTAGCATTCAGTGTTTCAACTTTGTTTCCTTCAATGCAGACAAATTGGACAGAAAGCATCTCTTTGATACTCTTATGGACGATGACCCTTATAACCCAAGCAGTAAACCTCATGTTAAACCACCGGGAATGAGCGATTCTCTCTGGTCGAAGCCAGCTCAATGGGACCCTTTTACGTCACTGTATCAATCGACGTTTAATCCTCCAGATGATCGACTTAACGTCTTGGTACGCCATGTGTCTGCTGCTCGTGTATGATGTCTGCCACTTTCAGCCTTATCAAGCTGTTCCTCCAGCCTTTTTCTTCCATAAATCTCCAAACCCTTTTGCTGCTGATAACTGGGCTGCTTTCAAAGACAGGATGCAGCGACCGCGACGTTGGAGACGCCCCTTCCATTTTAAGCGCTACTATCGCCAGCTAGTAAGTTGTATTCCCAAGACAAATCTCATATGACTTTCTGTAGCCTGACTTAAAGGCAATCAAATGGTGCAGCTATGATGAATATTTGGCCGCTAGGCAATTGGAAGACGAGGAAAGAAAGCGCTACACTAAGCAACAAACTGCCAAACGACAGAAAACATTAGATCTCGACTCTCCAGCGATTCCTCTAAGGAAACCAGCATCGGCTAATATGGCCACGCCTCCGAGGCGCTCTTTGAAACCATGCCCTCGTGGAGGGGTGATAATCGAAGTCTCAGATAGAAAAGTCAGTTTGGAAGAAGAACCACTCAGAGTCCCAACACCTAAGGCGAAAGAGACTGAAAAGTTTGAAGAGGACAAAGCTGCACGCGTACTTGTGGGCCAACCAGCTGAGAGCAAGAGGAAGGGATCCCGATTGGGATCGCTCGAATCCCCAAAAACGAAGCAACGTAAGGAAATGGGAGAGAAACCCGTCGAAGTGAAACATGTTGTATTCGTCAAGCCGGTAGTGGAACAACTAGCAACGGAACGAGAGTCCACCAAACTGTCTCAGTCAGCTACTTCACCCCCGACTGAAGATCCAACATCTCCTGAATCTCACAGCACTGCGGAAAAGGGCGAACCTCCAAAGCATGCTGGGAAAGCTGAACCCCACGAAGCGTCCACAGCACGTGAGGCTCAGAAGACTGAATCCATCGCGGTCCCCTGGTGGCTGAGCAACGTTGGAAAACCGATCGCAGTTCCAATTGAGGATGACAATGTCTTCGCTGACAATGCGAATGAAGAAAAAGATAAATCTGATCAAGTTGCCATCAATCAGTCATCCCAATCATCTACTGCTCCACCCTCTGAACACCCCCCGACCCAAACGAGCCTCTTTTCCTTTTCTGGATCGGCAACTAGTAACGCATCTCTTTTTGCCTTTGGTCAAAACTCTTCTGATGGTACGATCGCTTCAGCTGAGAAACCACCCCTTGCAGCAACCACACTCCCTCCTGCGTCAGCGGTTTCTGGAAATTTGGAACTCAGCACGCTTGGGACTGGCAAAACAATCGAATTGCCGACGTCTGCCAGTCTGTTCGGGAGTGGTGCACATTCCGAAGGCATTGCCTCGTCAGGTGCGAGGCTCGAGTCATTAGGAGAGGATGCCGCCAGAGTGCCAAGCCTCTTCCAGCAAACATTAGCCTCCCCGTCGACCGCTGTCATTGGGCAATCAGCAACGGCGAAAGAGTCCACAAACATGTTCGGAAAATCGGGCACAGAAATTGCCAGCCTATTTGGCAAGCCACAGACAAGTCTGTTTGGTTCAACAACAAACACAGCGCCTCAGGAACAAAAGAGCGTTTTCCCTCCGACTTCTCTCTTCGCTCATCCAGGTGGAGCTCCAACAGCTCTGTTCAGTCAATCAAAGAATGGACAGGACGGTTTGTTTTCGCAGAAAGCCGCTGAGCCTGGTCCAACACTCTTCGGGTCCCCCCAGCAGTCCCAAACAACGCCGTTTGGACAGTCAACGACCAAGACAAATATGGATCTTAGCGAGGGGCAGAAGACACCGAACCCTCCACAAGGCCTCTTTGGTTCAACAAAGCATTCAGAAGGGACAAGTCTGTTTTCCCAAAGCGCTGCCCCAGATACTTCTATCAAAGGAGGACTGTTTTCATTCGGTGCTTCTCCCGAAGCTCCATCTCAACCGACAAGCCTCTTCGCAGATTTCCAACCAGGAGCGACCAGCAACTTATTTGGAACCTCTCCGTCACCAGCACCGCAGCCTCAAGGACAAGGCAGCCTTTTCTCATTTGGGAAACCCGCAGAATCTCCACAATCAGCAGTATTTTCACCCCCACCGCTCTTCAACCAACCGCAGCAAGGAGCTCTTTTCGGGCAAACAGCCACGTCTGGCAGCGGAAACCTTTTTGGGACACAACCTGCCCAAGGAAGCCTCTTCGGAAGCTCGTCCAACCAACCAAGTCTTTTTGGTTCACATCAGCAAACTGCACCGCTTTTCGGAGGTATGGCTGTACATGCTCGTTGGTTGATTTCCATACTTGGTGTGGTGTTGATTCCTTTTTAGCTGGCAATGTGGGACAACCCTCTGCTGTTTTCGGGTCATTCCCTCCAGTAAGGTTCTGATCAGATGTTCTCCGTTACAGTCACTCTCTTTTCAGAGCCAGGATGGCCCAAATCCGTTCGCTTCTAACCGTGAGTAGCAAACTAATCGATCGGGTCGACGTTGTGTCTCAGTGTCAGGACTTGCTCGTCGTCCCAAAATCAAGCTGAAACGAAGCATGCAATAGGCACAAGTTTTCCTATTATACGTTTTGTTAAGTACAACTCGATTATGAACACAAACTACAGTGACTTCAACGCCTTGCCTGATTGGATCTATTCGTTCATTGCTTCAACGTGAATCAGATAGCGGAAGAATTAAAGTTACAGGGAAGGGCGGAAAAGCATGAACCAAGGAAAGCGCGGCTGTGGATGGCGACAGCATGCACCGCAGCAATGAATGCTATGAGTTCACCGCGTATTGGCAGTACGCGGCAGCAGATAGGAACAAGTTGTCATAGGATCCAGAAACCAGTTCGACAAGTGTGTAGATCAGGCTCCACAGCACAATGGATGTGGGGTTACTCACGTATCCTGTCATCGCGAAACATGAAGTTGCAAAAAAACGCAACAGATCCGAGAACCTGACAAGTAACACATGCAAAAAATCAACGCAAGTGTGCGATAGACCTACTGTCTTAGACTTATGGAGCTTCGGAGTTTGAATCTGGTTTCCCAACAGAGCTGCAACTGGATCCGCAAAGAAGAGTGGGGAAAGGTAAGCAAATGGAAGTTTGAACCAGGTCCAGAACAAGATAACAAGACCATAGAGCTGGATTCCACGATCGTTCGGGCGAGTGAATCTATTTGAGACAAAAGGATACAAGAAATTGATGGACCCGAATTTTGTACCGAAGTGGCTTCATAAAGGCATTGGCGACCATAACAAGAGATGCAAAAGCGAGCGCAAAATTCCTAGTGAAAGAGTCCATCTCGACGTTTACCATAATCAGACCCAAGAAAAAGTGAACACCCTTCCTGATGGAACATTTTGATGGAGAGGATCAGTCATCCCAGGTACCTTGCGATGAACGATGGAATGAATGAACATTTTTCGGCAAGAATGAAAATTACAAGAGAGAGCAATATAGCGGCCATATCGTTGGTGGAGTTTCTGGCCTAATCAAGGAAATGGCTCTTTGGAACAATAAATTGACATTTTCGCGCCTGCTAAAGGTGTCTAGTCGCGTAGGTCGACTCCGCTGTGCGACTTGTATGTTAGCCTGCTTAACTGTGTTTTGTCGTCGTTTGATCTGTTTCCTCACCCAAGTTTTCTGTTCCATGGGTCGTCCCAAAATCTGTCTGTCTGTTTTCTTTTCCTGTTAACAAACCCTCGTGAACCTCACACAATGAACAGTGAGCGAAGCCTGCCTTTAACGGACCACTTCGACAGAAAATGACCCAAAAAGAATACAGCAGCGTACCTTTTCGGTACCAAACATATTTAGGTATGGGATCCCAGAAAAGCTTGGACTTTGTTTCCGAAGATCTCTATGTCAAACGAAATGCTAAAACTCCAGAGCGCTATTTTACTATGGATGAAGTACAACAGCACAATTCGAAGACTGATTGCTGGGTGGTCGTTGATGGAAAGGTCTACGATGTGACAGCATGGGTGCCGCGCCACCCTGGAGGCGAGCTGTTGATATTGGACGTTGCTGGAGTGGATATCACTGACCCTTTTCTGGTTAATCATTTACCTTTTGTTCGGGAGAAGCTGCTGCCGAAATTTCAAATTGGTTATGTTTCTGATTATAAAGTTTGTGAAAAATCGAAGAGTTTTCGTGAATTTGCCAAGATGGTTGAACAGAACAGCTGGTATCAAACCGATTATGTTTTCTATGCCAAGCTGTTCGCATGGTATTTGTTTCTTTTTTTCTCGGCTCTCCATTGTATCCTGCATGGGCAGTGCTTCTTTGTTCGTGTAATCATGGGATCTTTGTTGATGGCGCTTTTTTGGCAGCAACTTGCCTTCTTCGGTAAGCAATCATCCAGATTGTCTCACAAACTCGCCTCTATTTTCTTCGTAGGACATGACACTGGGCATATGGCTGTGACCCACAATCGTGTCACTGATAACCTCGTGGGTGTTCTTGGGGGTAACTTTTTCATGGGGATTGCCATAGGTGAGAGGTACTCAAAGATGAGAAGTGTGGAACCTGGGCTTCTTTTGCAGGATGGTGGAGAGCCACCCATAATGTACATCATCTTGTCACCAATTTTCTGGAGTACGATCCCGATATTCAGGTAGGACTGTTTTTACGGATGTTCGTTGTGTTACGTTTCTATTTCAGCATCTTCCTGTTATCGCTATCTCCAAGAATTTCTTCGACGGTATTTGGTCATTCTACCATGATCGTCGCATGGAGATGGATGGTGTTGCTCAATTCTTTATCAAACGCCAGCACATTTTATTCTACCCAATTATGTTCGTCGCAAGGTTCAATCTTTATTTGCAATCAATCTTGCTGCTCCTCCAACCAAAGGAAGCTGTTAGAAGAGGAGTAGCATATCCCAGGCTGGAGCTTTTGATGCTCATAGGATTCCATTGTTGGTTGTCCCAACTGCTCCGCACGTTCCCAACTTGGACTGAAACCGTCATTTTCGTTTTATTGTCTCACGCCGTAGCTGGAGTTCTTCATGTTCAAATATGTATTTCTCACTTTCCCATGAGGGTGATGGATAGCAAGGAGGAAAAGCCACTGGAGAAGACTGATTTTTTGACCCAACAAATCGATACATGTCTCGATATCGATTGTTTCCCCATGAACGACTGGTTCTTCGGTGGCCTGCAGTTTCAAACTGCCCATCATGTACGTCATGAATGTCTTGCTAAATTGGCACGGTTATTCGTTGCAGCTCCTTCCTTTGCTCCCGCGCCACAACCTTCGAAGTATTACGCCATTTGTTGAAGATTTATGCGCCCAACATGGGTTGCAATACAACAAGCTGTCATTTCAACAAGCCAATGCAAAGGTCATTGAGACTCTGAGAAATACGGCCGATGAATTGCACCCATGGCTTCACGCACTTTTTAATGCGGAAGGGTAGAACAGTGATTTTTCTTTGTCTTATGTTTGAAGAGAGCCAACAGAATAGGACCAGAGACTAATCTAGTGAGCCTTATGGCTGAGAGCATTGAGGTTCCTAAGACGGATGCGTTAGGCAGAAAGGTGTGGGACAAGGCGTTCTACGCTAAGAGAGCAGCGGTTCGTCAGTTTGAGGACGGCCAAGATTTCGATCATGACGACTTTTTATTAGACCCCAGCCAAAGCAGAAAAAAGGCAAGGAAAGAGGCACCTCCACCAGCTGAACGGCGTCCGTTGGAACAACGAAAGGACGCTGTTTCTTTGGATACAGAACTAGGGAAATCAAAAATTGTTACAACTCATACCCCCAAACAACAACAAGGAGGTTATTGGTGCACAGTGTGCGAATGTCTTATTAAGGATAGCCAAGCGTATTTGGATCATATCAATGGGAAGCGGCATAATCGTTCATTGGGAATGACAATGAGGGTCGAGAGGGTTGGAGTGGATCGTGTCAAGCAACGACTGAATCAGATCAAGCAGGTACAGCGTGAGCGATTTCGTGATGCATTTCTTAATTTTTAGATGAAGGAAAAAGAGGAGCAGGAAGAGGATTACGTAGGAATTGAGACGCGGTTGGCTGAAGCCGAGAAGAAGAAAAAAGAGAAAAAGGAGAAGAAAAGGAGCAAGAAGAAGAAGAAAGAAGTGATGAAAGGGGAAAAAAAAAAATCAAATGGTAGGAAAGATTCTGAGTTGGCTGTGTTGATTGACGATTTCTTCAGATGGAGAAGAGGATCAAGAAGCTAACGATAGTCCAGCAGCAATTGCTGCAAGACTTCGTAGAATGTTCGAAGAACAAGCGAAAGCTTCTGCAAACTAAATTTATGTGAACAGTGCTTGCTTTGTTAGGCGACAACCTAGAGTTTTTGAAAAAAGAAAAACCGAATTCCCGAAAATGAATTTTTCACCGCGAAAGTTAGTCCAGATCGTTCGGCAAGGGTTCGTCCAAAGCATGCTCTTCGGCAGAAGAGGAGCTCATCCATTGATGAGCCACTTCCCCGAGACTTTGCTCCAATGGTGAAGAAATCCTACCATCATTTGGAGAGTCCACCTTTTCTGTCGTTGAGATATCATGAGACGGAGATGGTGTCTGATGGAACCCAAATTCATCCGATGCGTTCAATTCTATTGGACAGTCGCCACTAGAGCTTCCACCAGACGATGTTAACAAGAGCATTGCCGCTTCCCTCAATGTGTCGTCGTCTTGGATGTCACGAGGCGCAACCTGCGAAAAGAGGGGACGCCAGAGTAGGCCCAGCATCATGGAGATGCCGCGATGACAACTGATTGAGATGATCGTGTGGCTGATTTTCACTCGTTGCTGTAGAGGCAGTTGGATACGACGCGTACGGGGAGTAAACCTTCATCCATGATTCAATGAAGGGAAATGACGATGATGAGGAGCTGAAGGGCGAAGATGCCATGAGCGGATTTGGCGTCGCTGCCGACATTCCATCTAGAGCTTCGCCTGTTGAATTGGCTGACGCCGTGCGGGATCTTTTCGCATCAGGGGATTCGTCACTCTCATCTGCTCGTCGCTTAGCACGAGGTGTTGACGGCAAAGCAGCTGAATCGTTTTCAGCGTTCTGTTCTGGCGGACCATCGCTGAGAAAATCGGAGTTCGCTTGAGGGAAGAGGGCTCTCATGTCGCCATCATACCCAACGTCACCAGACAGTCGGGTTACAGTGTCTTGCCCTGCGTCTCTCTGATCAAGCGGTTGCATCGCTGCATGGTGGTGAGGAGCATAACGTGAAGGGGAGATGGCGAGCTCCCCACAACCACAAAGACAGAAGGAGGTACCAGGAGGAAGAGCTGTGAGGCCCATTGCTACCTCCGATGACGATGAAGCTGTCGGATTCTGACGAAAACTCTGATTCGTGCCGTAAAGAGACGATGGTGCGGTTTGTAAATATCGACCATTGAACGACGTTGAAGAAGAGGGAGGAAGAAAAAGAGGATCAAAGGTCTGAGCATTGTAATAGACCGTTGTTGGGGGTGATCCAGTAGCAGCTGATAAGGGGCTGGCAGAGGAACTGGCTAGGCCAGGCCCATCTAAGACGTAACAGTGACATCGTTACACTCGCTTCTCGCTTACCGAATTCCTCAGAGTTGATCGTCATCCCAAGACCGTAGTCCTTCGATTGGGGCGGTAGGATCATCCCGTGCGCTGGCTGATGAGACTGATAGTGCATCAGATAATCAGCGGATCTGAGCCATTGTGTTGCATCGAATGGGGCTCCACCGGAATACCCTGCAGAGGTCCCAGCAGCACTATAGAGGTCCAGCGAGTTGTCGCGAACATTTCGAGCCTTTGCCGTTGCTTTTCTTGTGGGTCGCTTCTGTCGCTCTCGAGACTGAAACAGCCGGTCGGATGGCTTTGGCAACAACTTCATAATACTTACATAAGGAGCATCCAAAAATGACTCGTTTGCCTTAGCCACTCCGATTTTGGAGGCTGTTGGTGGAACGGTGCGCCTTTTTTGCACGCCCCCCCGTAACTCAATCTCGCGGGCGATGTGGACCTTGAACTTGAAAGCTTCGTGGCGAGCCTCCTACAACAACCATTTCGTTGAGAACACAACGAACAAATAATTAGCCTACCGATTCTGTTGCATAATACTTGGGATTGAAATACTTGGTGTGGCGCTGGCCGCCTTCATCCGTCCACTGGGCTGCCCAGATGCCCCGACAATTCTTGTAAACCCCTTTTACATTTTTGAAGTTGGTAGCTTCATGTGCCGCCATTTCACTTGGAGAAATGACAGCAGTATAGAGAGCGGAAGGAGGCACAACCCCCGGAGGTCCCCTCATAACCCCTGAATCCAAGAGAGTGATTGGGGAGGCTACTGCCATTGGGTAAATCACCTAGATTAGCCGCCGTCAAGCCAGGCGCCGCAAGCAACGATTGGAAGCTCCCGAGTTCGTGAATCGAAGCCCCATTTTCTCGAGGACGGATCGCATTCGGATGACTGATCTGGGGATGTAGAAGGGCAGAAGAAGGGAGCCCGCCTGGAAAAGAACGGCTGCACTTGAAACGCGAGAAGCTCCTTACTAGCTGAATTATGGTCCCCGAATCCCCTCCAGCTTAGCTGCGAGGAGAAAGAATCAGTGCGCTACATGGACTACTTCATCTGCAAGCTTACAAGGCTGGCTTGAACTGATGGAAGCCATGGGAAGGTGAGAAAGGTCAAGTTGAAAAATGGAAGCTATTCGAAATGCTCCAACGCTACTGGAAGACTGAAAAAAGTGAACCTGCCACTCCAACCATAGCACACTGAAAAACTTCGAAGAGTTGCAGGGAAAAGAAGGATACGAAGATAACGCCAATAAGAGACAACTGCAGAGAGTAGAATGACGACACTTAAAATAATGAACAATAATTGGCGTCTTTTCAAAGAAGAGGAACAATGAAGTTATTAAAACAATTATTGTCGGGAAGAGAATTGGTTGGAAAGTCCCTTCTTATTTATTTATCTGGACTGACAAGGTCTGTGGATTCCAGAGTTTCCTAAAACAAATGTTCGGTACAATTTTGCCATTCAGCAGTGATTCCAGAGGAGCGTGTTAGCCACTCGATGAATTATTAACAGAATTCAATAATTTCAGTGATCCGCGTGCTTTTTTTCTCATAACAGGAAAACATGCGGTAACGTGCGCCACAGACCCTCCCTCAGAAAGACTGAATTTTCAGCTCAGCTTCAACATTGGCGGACTACAATCTTCCCAGACAATTTCAAATGGGAAAGAAGTCTAAGAGAGTCACAGCTGCAACCGACCAGCAACAACCCACCATTCTGGATACGAGCGGATTACCACCCAATCATCCGCACAAGAAGGAAGCCAAATCACTCTCCGCAAATGTCCAGAAAGTAAGTCCTCGGTTTTTCCTTTGAATGTTTTTTTTTCTTGCAGTTACGCTTCATGAAAATAGCCGAACATGACCGCGAACAAACAGAATTGATTCTGGAGCAGAGAGAACATGATGCCAACGTCCAGTGGTGTATTGTTGGACATGAAGATGAAGCTGCATTCAGAGCAAAATCGGAACAGTACGTTACACTTCTAACTCGTACTTTTTTCCATTTCAGTGATAGATCAACCAGCGTGAGCATAATTCTCGTTCAAGCCAGGCGATCGTATGGAGGAATGAACAAAGCTGTAGAAGTGAGAGCTTAGCCATCCAGGATCAGTGTCAGTTTGTCTTCGATGCAGGATTCTATGAAGCGAATCTCCAAGAGGATTGAGAAATGGAGGTCAGACGAAGAGGAATCAGACCAGGTTGAGCGTTTAAGATCAAACAAGCGTGACTCTAGTGTGAATTAGTGTGAATTTAGTGTGAATTGATTGTGAATTGATTGTGAATTGACTCTCCCAATTTTTCTAAAACAACTTTTCGTACAGCGCAGACCAGCATATCGTGTTCACATGCAAATCAATTCCTGTTGAGGCTTTCTGCAAGGACGTTCACAAAGAAAGTCCATCAAAAGGCCTGTACCTTTAATTTGTTAGACTTCGTTTTTGATTTGTAGCCCAGTTTTTTGGTTATTTGTTGTTCTCCAACTCAAGTTTTTGCGTCTTAATCGCTTGTGCGTTCCAAAATCAGTCATATATTCTGCGACATTTTTTTGGTCTCCTGCATCTTTATCGCATCATTCTTATTCACCAAAATGGGTTTTCTCGAGGTCGGAACGCCGTTGAGTTGGGAGGAATCTGAATCTGTTCGTTCCTATGTTAAGCGCCATGGTCTGTTGCAATTTCTAAATGTATGGAACAAAAACAAAAATCGCTTTGATGGGCAGCTCCGGTGGGGCGAAGAGGTTGGTGCGTCCAGGGTTCTAAGTTCGCGAATTTTCCAATTTTTTCGTTCCCTCAGAGTACAGTCTCGTCGATATCGACAGCCTTCAAGGCCACTCGCGCGTGTACGCAGACGCTGCCGAGATTATTTCCGAGTTAGAAGTTCGCGAACACATCTGTCAACGTCCCTCCCACACAGTTGTCATCTGAGTGGCACCCGGAGTTTGCCAATCACATGATTGAAGCCATTCCATCTCCCCCTTATCCGCTGAACACTGATTCAATTTTGATGATCGAGCCAAGCATGAGATTAAGACGTGCTAAAATTCAATCAATCTTGCCATCCAACAAATACGTCACCTCTCAAACAGCGTTTCCCCCCCGTTTTGGGTTGGACGACTTTATAACTCCCACAGGATCGGGGGTCGATCCCGATCATTCAATCACTCGCAGCATTTTCATTCCTGACGATCTCATCAACCCTCACCCACGCTTCGGGACCCTCGTCAACAATATCCGGTGCCGGCGAGGTGCAAAGCCCTTCATCACTATACCAGCCTATCGGGACAAGTTCACGTTCAACTCGAATCTCAGCAACCCAGCAGAAGCGGATTGGTCGCAAGCAAAAGACTTAACATCAGTGGATCGTTTCGAGGTCGAGCGCCTTGCTCGCCGCACAATCAACCCGATTCAAAATCAGATTTACATGGATTGCTTTGCTTTTGGAATGGGAATGAGCTGCGTCCAGACGACCTTCGCAACACCTGATGTTAGTTCCGCGCGGTTTCTCTACGATCAACTTGCAGTTCTTGCGCCGCTGTTCCTGGCGCTGACTGCTTCGACTCCCGTTTTGCGTGGAGTACTCGCGGATACGGATACGCGATGGGCAACTCTCGAACAGGCAGTGGATTGCCGAACTGAAGAAGAATCAATGCGCATTCCTAAGTCGCGCTATTCAGGAGTCTCCCTATATATTTCTGATTCGCCAAGACTTACAGAGCATTTGCCTGAGCTGAACGATACGGCGGCTCCCATTGACGACGAAGCCAAAGCATTACTGCTCGAGGGAAGCGTTGATGAAGTTCTCGCCAGTCATTACGCTCATTTATGGCTGAGAGACCCGTTGGTTATCTTCGGAGAAAAAGTGGAACTAGATGATGGCCAAGCCGTGGATCATTTTGAAAATATTCAATCCACTAATTGGAACTCCATGCGATTCAAACCGCCCCCTCCAGGATCATCAGCAGATCAGATGAGTCCAATTGGATGGAGAGTCGAGTTCAGAACCCCCGAAATCCAACTGACCGATTACGACAACGCTGCTGGTGTCGCGTTGATATCAGTCTTGGCGCAAATGATCCTTTTCAATGGATTGGATCTATATATTCCAATGTCGAAAAACGACGACAATATGACTCGCTCGTGGAATAGAAATGCTGTAACTGAAGAGACCTTCTGGTTTCGTCACGATATCTCTAACGCCACTACTAATTGGGACTTTAGCGAAATGACCCTACATCAAGTTCTAACAGGTGACATAAGGGAATTGAATGGCTCATCTTTTTGTTTGCAGGGTGTTCCCGTGTCGGATTTGAAGGTTTGATCCCGATGTGCGAATCGTTTTTGCAGTCTGAGTCGGCTGTGGGTCGCTGTGGACGTGAAACGCGTGCTAAATTTCGCGAATATTGTGATCTGTTGGAACGAAGAGCTTCCGGCGAACTCCTCACAGGAGCCCAATTTCTCCGAAAATTTGTCACGTCTCATCCAGACTACAAGCAGGACTCTATTGTGACACCAGCTATTTCTCATGATCTGACAGTCCTGAGCACAAACATCGGGTTCGGAGTCTGGACGTCAAAGGAGCTTCACGGCGACGCTCTTGCTAGGAATATTCCGCAAACGCCGCTTCCAGCAGGCGTCGACCTTCCGGTATTCTCTTCTATTCTGAGGCAAACCACCAACCCCGCTTGTGTTCGCGATGGTATTTCTTCCACTGAAACAGGAACAGTCTTCACTCTACTCAATCGACCTATTGTTCGAGTGAATCAAATTGAAAGCATCTACGGCACTCCTTTCGATTCGTCAACATCGCCTACCGATCTGTTCCACCTAACGTTCGAAGGGCTAGTAAGTAGTTCAAGCATCCCCTTTCATTTGAAGTCGCAAGCCTCCACCCCTAGCTCCAGGACTCCTGAGGATCAACTTCGACGAGGGCCGTGTTTTACGATCAGAGGAATGAAGTTGACAAATAACGGGGTCATCGCGAACGAGGATTTCACACGAGCGTGGGTAGTGAAAGGATTTGACTTTGTGGGAGGAGGTCCATTGAGCAAGGACGCAAAGCGCAATTTCGTCGTCCAGCTGAAGAAAAGTGCGTGTCTGGTGTGTTGCAAGCAAAGTTGCAATGACGTGCCTGCAAGCAGCGAATCGGCTGCAACATCATCAACGACTGATATTTCGCCTTTGAGTCCAGCGGGAATTAAATGCACTTGTAACTCCTCTCAGTCACTTCAAGAATTGCTTCTTCAACTGCATAAACGAAATGGTGTACCTGCATTTGCGGAAGATGCAGATTTTCTCGAGTCAACAGTTTGCCCCAGTTCGTGTGAGTGTGAAATAGGCGATGATCTGATTCATGATCTGAGTAGATCTCTCTACGTGGACTTTGATGAAGACCTGTACAATACAAGTGAGCTATTTCTAAAATTCTCGGTAGCCTCTTGCCTTGTAGATTTGTGAGTTGGTGACTAACTGGATGGTATGGTCCGAACAAGGTTTTTTCGTGTCCCAGTCCGCACGAAGAGGCTCCTGAATTTTGTCCATGACAGTAGTTGTCCACTGTCACGGGGATCTATTTGCACTTTTCACGTTCTCTTTAACTAAAACTGACAATGTAGCATCCAATCTATCGATCCGACCACTCATGGCATCGATTCGTTGCAATACATTCTTAGAGAGGACGTCAAAGCGGGTTTCCTGAATTAAAGACGCTACACCATTGTCGTTTGTACCAGCGAGCGAACCATTTCCATTACTGCCAACTGAATCTAAAATGCAAAGATCACGCCGTTGTGCGTACGACTTTCTCACTTCGGTCTCGACTGCTTTGCTTGTGTCTTTTGGGTCATCAAGTGAACCCTGATCTAAGAGGAACAATCGTAAGCACCATTACTCTCAACTCTCACCCAGATTGGTTGACATAGAAATAAGGAGTTTTGAAACTCGTTGTAGCTGTCACACAAGTGCTGGAGACGCGTCTCCAGATCATTGCATGCGAGTTCCAAACGGCAAGAAAGAGCTCGCCAGTTGTTAGCTGCTTAAGGCCTGGGTCTCCCTAGTCGAATCAAAAGAGGAAAGTGAAATCCGAGAGGTTCTACGCGTGCATGTGCTGACTCGGAAATTTGAGGATTTGCTGTTGCTGGATCTGGTGTCCAGACTTCCAGAAACGAAAGCTTGGCTCAGGCATAGACATGAGTATAACTAGCTTGAACAACATGAAGGATCCACACAACCATAGTCTCTAGTACCAGTACCTTCTATGCTTCTCTACAGGTAGATCCACACATCCAGTGCAATGGTATAAGATTTGGAGCTGGACAGGTGGCGGTGTTCTGGTAAGACCGGAAAAGGATCCAAGATAAAAAACGGTAGCTATATCTACAAGTTGATCACCTGTGGAAATCTTGAGCACATATTTATCTTTTCAACGCCCGCATGAAGACAGTTGTGTTGTCCTTTCATTGCCCGAGTCTGCTTGAAAATCTCGTCCCAAAAAACGATTTTCTCCCATGATATTAACTCCATTTTGGAGGGTCATTTGGAGCACTCGGTCGTTGTAAAAATTTGGACCATCAGCTTTGTCGGACGCGAACACCAGGGCGACTCCTTTGTTGTTGTCCCCATTCCCAAACTTTACATCGGAGAGGCATTGAACTTTGATCGTTGCAATCACGAGGTGAGTTGGACGCTTTGGCTTGAGATTGAGGTGGGTTGACTCGCATCCTCTTTCGTTCCATCGTCTCTCTCAGTTCTGTCTGCAGGGTCTTCTGACCTGTTTTCACAAGTTGAAACCCCTGACTGATGGTCGCCTCGATGTATCGTGCGGCTACTGTGGAGTGTTCGTACTTGAGCATCTGGATCCTTTGACGAACTTCTTTGACCAGCGTCTCCTCCGGGAGTGGTTGTTCCTTGCCGTCCCACCGTATGTACGGGTTCGGGTTCTCTGGTTTCCGGTCGAGACTGGCAAAGAACGCCCTCGCTTGGTCCTCTTGGTCGTGGGGGAGCGCTAGTTCCACTGTGGTGTGGAATGGGAAGAGGATCGTGAATGGAGTGATCTCCTTCTCCATTCCTTCGCACTGACCTTCACTCTGGGGGCCATTCTGTTGAATCTCAGCACGGACCCTTCGTGGTGCTGGGTCGCCTGATGGGGTGGCAATCTCGACTGTGTCCTGTCGTCGACCCATCAATTTTCGAGCGGCCACCTGACTATAGGTCAATTTGGACGGGACCGCTCTCTTGTTTCCCCGAATTTGTTCTGTGACTTTCTTTGCTGGTGCTGATTGTGGAGATCTTGTACTGCTGGGTCCTGCACTCGTTCCAACATCTCAAAAGCTTGTTTTTCCAATCCTTCGATCTCATTTTCCGGGGGCCGTTTTTTGTTCTTTCTGAGGGTCGCCTGCTTCGCTGTTGACGTCTTTGTGTCTGCAGCGAAGGGGTTCCCTGTTGCATTTTGGTACTTTGTTTTTTCCCCCTGTTTCCATGGATCCTTCTTTGAGACCGAGGTAGAGGAGGAGGCGGTCGAAGAGGAGAGAAAAAGGCTCTGCTGAAGCGGTGAAAACATAATCGGACTCAAACACTCACAAACACTCGAAAATAAAATGAATTTGAAAACAAATTGAACAGACTAAACTGTCGGAGGCAGAATTGCTCGACAAACTTCGAAAGCGGGAAGCTGAGAGGCGCAACGCAGAACGAGCTCCTGAGTTTTTGACTGATGAAGAGAAGAGCATGAGCATGGACCAACTACATAGAAAATGGAAAGTGGAATGACAACGACGAATGGCGGAGAAAGAAATGCTTGAACATCGGATTTCGAGCCATTAGGCGAACTTACTGCAGAGCAAAAGCTGCTGCCGCGCCGCGACATCCAGCGAATAGTTAACAACCGAAAAAACCAGGTGTGGGCTCAGTCTATGAAAGCGCGAGGCGTCAAAGTTTTTCAATGTGATGTTTGTAATCAATTGTACACAGAGACAAGAGGGAAACACGAGTGTTTACAAACCCGATGGCGCGCCGAAGGTTCAATTCCCGCTATCTCGCGTAATCTTGTTGTCACTAAGTCGCCGGGAGGCCTCCGACTACGAACTGCAACCGTAACAGACCAAGAAGCATTGCAAGCGACATACGAACAACTCAAAGCGGCTTCAGCAGACGCCGCAGCAAAGAAACGTTGGAGCTAGTGGTCAATGACGAGGCCATGACAGACGACGCACCAGCAGCAAACACCTCGATACCCCTGCCTGGATCAACCGGTCGCCTTTTTCGTTCCCGATCCCTTGATGATGCTACATGATATTTTTTCAAATGTGTATAACTTTTTTATCTCTTCATATTTCTATGTCTGTAATATATTGACCCCCCCCATTTTTGATAGCTACCTCTTTTTTCACCAACACCACTTGCCATGATTTTGTCCACCAGCTACAATTCATCGAATTCACTAATCGATCCTCCACCTTTCTTGCTTTAATCGATTCTGGCTCACAATTGAACATCGTTTCCCATCTGCTTCTACCGTTTCTCGATTACCAGCCATGTTCCTCCCCAATTCGTGCCCTTCATGGGGTGGGAGGCAAAAGTAATGACATATGTTCTTGGATTGACCTTGCTGTACAACTCCCCAACAATATTACCATTGATCTGAAGTGTGCTGTCGTGACTCAATTGCCGTGTGTTGCTAATAAGATTCGCGGCCCAAAGCGTGGGAATGGTGATCATTGTTGCGAATGGAAGAATGGTGCAAGTCCAGCAAAATCCGGAGTTCAACACGTAAGTACCAGCAGCAGAGAGTGTGGATACTGTTAACCACATGGATGAAGAGTTGGCAAAGCAAGAAACTATGGGGAAAAGCCAGGGCAAAACACACTGAACTATAGAAACGTAGATAAAAAAGCTGGTCAAAATCATTAAGACCACGAACGCAGGATACTTTAGGCATCTGAGAATGAAATGATGCGTGAAGTATACAATATAACCACAAAGAAGTAGAATAAACAACATACCCAGAAAGTTAGGGTCATGGATGTCTAGCGTGAGCAGCGTAGACAGAAAGCACGTAAAAACGGAGAAGAAGGAGGTTGTCATTCTAACAAGGGGGAAAGAAAACCGTAGATCCCGAGGTTGCGAAAATATCAAAAGCTTACAGGTTAGCGAGTTCAGACAACAATTGCACCGCCAAGTGTGGTGGTGCTCCTAGGGCGGGAGACAAGAGGATAGCATGCTTGATTTCCTTTCTTGGTTTTCTTAAGTCTGTGTCTCGTAGAACAAAGTCTCACAAACCCATCAGGGCCCCTCCAGACTTTGGAATCCGACGACGCTTCCTAGTGGGCTCGTCTGACAGTTGCTGTGGCGTAGACAGAGCTTCAAAGAACTCTTCGATTACTTCCCGGCATTTCTGCGGATCATACATATTAGAAACTTCTTTCTGCACCAAGTTCAGCCATTCTTTCTCTTGCGCTAAACCTTGTGGGGGCAAAATGAATTGGGCATCCTGTATGTGGACCTGTCGAAGATCATTCGTGAGGAGCGACTTTGCAATAGCTGTTTTCAGGGTAGGGAGAACTCGAACAACCCGATAAGGGAGAGTCCAACGGGGCGAAACTTTGTAAAAGGCGTTTTTGTGCTTCATTTGATCAAGTGGAATCGCACGGCAGAGGATGAGTTGACCTTCTTCGAATGTTGTTGGTTGACGTGCTTCATTCTTGCGCTGATTTTGACGATGCAATAGTTCTTGTGCCTGCAACTGGACATCTAACCTAAGAAGCGAGAGAAACTTCAATCTTTCACTGTTGAGAGGGGTTGATTCCATTCGCCAGTCATTGTCGTTGGGCAGTCGAGGGTCAACTCCATAGGTGAGATAGCTGGGGGAGTGCCCTGTTGTGCTGTGAATGGTTGAATGATAGCTAAACAAAACCAAGTCAAGTGCTTCTTGTAGCGGAACATTTTTTTGATCAAAAAATCGTAGACCTTGATTCAAAGTTCGATGAAACGATTCGATTGGGGCGTTACCCTTGGGATGATACACTGTGGAAGTGATCCGCGTTATTCCTAGTTGTGCGGAGAGCCTTGTCAGGACTGTGTTGCAAAAGGATGGATCTTGATCGGACACTAACTTGTTGGGGACACCAAATCGATAAACCCAAGAATGCAGGAGAGCTGTTGCAACCGTTGTAGCTGTTTTGTTATTGAGAATCACACATTCGACCCCATTTAGTATGCTGGTCAATTAATGTAAGGATGACATATGATTTATCGTTATACGAACATTGCCAGAAATCCATATAAATGCTGTCGAAAGCACCCGGTATTGGATGAGTCCGAAATAGTCCTTGCACCCGTTCCGCTCCTGACCTGTTGCGACGACAAAATAGACACAATTGCAGGTAAAGTGTTTCATCTTTCCGCAAATTTGGCCAATTGAACGTCCTATTGATGGTAGAAGTGGTTTTCTTGATACCTGGATGATGGAAGGGAGCTATGGAATGGCAAGAAGCGATAACCTTGGTTCTGAAGCTTGGGGGAACGTAGATGAGCCCGTGGTAATAGATGATGTTGTTTTTGCGTGAGAATCCTAGAGTCGTTGGAGTTGGTTCTTGTTTCTGCGCGTTGATAATGTCATGTAGTTCAGGGATCGGTTCTGTTGACGTGAAAAAGCACATTCTACCGCGTAGTGTTCCGTCGTCTTCTTGATCTAAGAATCGTGATAAGAAGTCGATGTGCACGAGTTCTTTGCCACTTTTGTGATAGATTTGCATATCGTATTCAGCCAATGCGCTTGCCCACCGTGCAATCTTTCCTTTTGGACAATCTAGCATCCATCTTAGACTTTCATGATCCGTGTGCACAACGAATGTGCGGCCACGTAAGTAATGATCAAACTTTTGTAGTGCTGCCACGATTGCGTAAGCTTCACGCTCTCTTGCAGGCCAGTTCTTCTGAATCGTGGACAATGTCTTCGAATAGAATTCAACAGGTTTCCACACATCCTCATGCTTTACATGTAATGCAGCTCCAATCGCTTTCTCAGAGGCGTCAGTTTCCACCATGAACTCATCTGAATCAAGTGGAATTTCAAGGACCGAATTTGCCAGTCTCGAAATCGCTTCTTCAACTGCCCGTTCGTGTTCGCTTGTCCATTCAACTTCAGTTAGCTTATTGCTTCTTTTCGTGTTCTTCTGACTGCGTAATAATTCAAATACCGGGGTCATAATATCTGCATAACGGGGGATAAAGGCATGATAGAACCCAAGGAAACCTAAAAGACTTCTGACATCATTGAGATTCGTTGGCGACTGGATACGGCTGAGGGCTTCAACTTTCTTTGGATCAGGAACAAGCTGTCCCTCTACAATCAGTTGACCAAGATACTTCAGCTTCCTAGGAAAAAACACACTTTTCGGGAGATTCAAAGTCAACCCCGTGGCACGTAGACGCTCAAAAAACTGTTCGTAGAAGTTGCATCGTCTGTTGAAAGGAATGGGAATGAACCAGAATATCATCAATATATGCGAGGACCCCAGAAAACCGTAAGTCGCCAAACAAAAAGTCAACCATCCGCTGAAAGGTTGCAGGGGCGTTAGTCAACCCAAAGGGCATACAAATGAACTCATACAAGCCTTTGAAGCACCGAAATGCCGTGTATTTAATCGATCTTTCCTCCATTGGTATTTGCCAATACCCTGCTCGTAAGTGAAGTGCTACAAAGTATTTGGACCCTTTGATGGCGTGGATCAAGTCTTGGATGCGAGGAAGTGGATAACGATCTTTGATTGTCACTTTGTTGAGCGCCCGGAAGTCAATGCAAAAGCGCCAGTCTCCTGTCTTCTTTGGTACTAACACAACTTCGGAAGCATATAGTGAACAACTTGGGCGGATAACTTTCTGATCTAACATTTTCTGTACTTCTGCATCAACAACTTTCTTCTGTTCCTCAGTAATTGGACGCGGGCGGACGACAACAGGTCGATCGGTTGTTAGACGAATCCTATGTTCGAGTTCAGCGGCCTTTCCACGCTGCTCGCCCCTCCAAAGGCCGTCGTACTCGCTTAGTAGATCGCGGACTTCTTGACGTTGAGCTTCATTCAATGGCGAATCTGAAAAATCGAGGGTCACGGAGGGCGAAGTAGCGAAAGCAGAGTTGGAAGATGGAGGATCGACAGACGGCGGAGTGCGAAGGACAATGGGCCCGTAGATTGTATTCAAAACACGATTAGGAATGTCATGGAATCGTGCTTGTTTTGCCGCATATGGCGCTCAGGTTCGGAACGCCTGCAAGGATTGCTCAAATCGCACCCTATCCCCGGAGCCTTCGACACCGTCTATATGGATCTGTGGCATTGTACGTATGACGGCGGACAACACACCTTGCTGACCATGATTGACCAATGCACCAAATGGGCGGAGTGCGTAGATTTGGATTCGAAATGCGCGGATACAGTTGCCACAGCTCTCCTTCATTCCTGGATATACCGCTTCGGTGCACCAACAAAGCTCATCTCTGACAATGACCCTTCGTTTTGCAACAACGTTTTGGACAAGCTCTCAGCCCGCCTCGGCGTCATGAGGTTGACGTCAACAGTTTATCATCCGGAAGGAAACGCGGTGATTGAATCATTTCATCGAACCTTGAATGTAGGTCTTCGCCACATCGATCACAAAAACGTCCCCTTCTGGGATGCGCTCAATCTTGTGCTCTTCGGATACAACCTTTGTTGTTAATTTGTTGATATCTACTTGATTTTCTTGGAAATTCTTCAACTTCCCTAGTATTTCAGCCAACTGAGTTAGCACGTCAAGGTCCTTTATTATGTTGTTGATTCTTCTAGCAGCGTCGGGTTCTTCCTTCACTTCGTTTTCAATGAGTTTTCCCCTCTGCGGCAATGATTTTTCCTGTGCCGGAAAAATCCTACTTTGGTCCGAGGCTTTGATTGATTCACAGAATGGGTTATTTTCCACAGCCCGCATATACACTCCATCTATAATTAGTGAACTCGAGAGGATCACGGTCCACAGCAAATACTTCATCATAATGGGTGTAGGAATTACTTCTTTTGAAATGTTGATTTTATCAATCAAGAAAAACAAGATTGTTGTTACCTCGACAAAACAGACGAGGGAAAAGAAAAATGTAAATATATAAAAGAACTCTTATTCTTCCACTCTTCTTTCAAAGAAAACAGATGCCTCTCTCTACCCTAGAGATATAAAGAATTCTAAGTAAATAATGTATGTAGATTATCTACCTATGAAAGGGATGAGGTGGTCCTTAGTTAAGACTAATCAAGGTTGTAATTGCGAGAGGGAAGTAGAAGATGAACAACTGTTCTGTGAACTTAGCGTAACGTCATGAGCTTTGGGTCCATGCGTGTCTTCTGTTTGAGAGACTTCCGGCTCATCTGGTTCTTTTAAGGCGACGGGAGAAGATAAGGTCCTTATAGAGAATTCGCGAGCCGCTTCAATATACATCTCCCATTCGGCATCCGCATCGTATTTAGCTCCAGGATGCGTCAGGAACACCCGCGGTCCAACTTCTTTATCAAATTGATCCATGAGCTCTTGATCCCACATCCTTAACTATGTGTCCGAGGAAGAAGGTTCTTCGGGATCGAGGATTCTGTCCAACTTTCATCGGTGACTGAGGAAGTTGCTTTCGGGTCCGAATGGGGAATGGGAACAATAAAATCTGGGGAGGAAAAGTCGAAACACGCAAAAGGGTTACCTGTGTTGTTGGTCACTTTCATGGTCAAACTGGAAGGAGAAAGAGTGGTGGTATTCTGGTTTTGATTCCTTCTGGCTTCCTATACCAAGGAGTCTGGAAGGGGACAATCTGGAGGTGGATGTAGCGGCTTGATACTGAGGGCGGACAGGGACGACGGGAACAAGGAAGTCAGGTAATCCTTGGGTGGTCTTTGTGGATGAACGTTCTGGTCGTTAACTCGGAGAATCCATGCCGGAGTGGTGTCGAAATTTCCATCAGGGTTCCTTAATTGGTAAGTCCCATAATGGGTCCATCTAATTTGTTGAGGTAACTCCCAGTAATCTCTCGCAAAGGCTCCGGTAACGCGATTCCAGGCTGGTACCATACTCCAGGAAAGAACTGACTTCTCGTATCCAGCTGTTGGAAGGGTCGGATTCATCAAGGAGATTACTTCGGATCTGGGGAACACATATTGAATCTTTCCAATGTTAGTTTCACTTCCTCTTCCTCTATTGGTTGACTGGTAGGCCGGTACTGACAAGCGAAAGCGACGGTCCTTCACAAAGGCTTCCTGTAATCCTTGTATTCCTTCATGAACCCAACTAATAATATAACCTGTCTCCACTTCTTGGTAGGGGTTAACTGGTTGTGCCACTTTGAAAACACCAATTGAGTCTGTATACCGAGGCGGAGGGAGTGGAAGGTCCTGGGGCTAATACCGAGTCCCTATCATTGAGAAATTGATTGTTCCTCGATTACTGCCAATTGAGAAACATTCAGGTCCTTCAACACGTCGAAGTAACCTCCATCGTGGAAATTGGGAATATGGCAGTGATCTAAAGAGGAACTTAGGGGGTGAGTGCATTAATTCTTCTTTGATCTTTCTTCGATTCTCGTTACCCGCAATTTAGGGGGGGATATAAATTGAACGCAGTTAACGAATCTGCTTAGTCCAAGAACACGGTTGGGGTCCTTTTCATCATAAATTCTTCGAGCACCGTAGGAGACTCATCTGGTCCGTAAGGTTCTTTGGGGTTAATGGATCTTGACGATAACTTGCGAAGAAAATCGTTATTGGGGGTGACTGCAATTATTCTCCAAGAGGTCGGTGGAGTCCCTTTTCTAAGATTAGTCCTTTCGTCGATCCAATTAGAGCGTGTACACAGTTGGGTTGGCAAATGGGGTAGACCTTCGTATAATCGGTCCACTGCCGCCGGGGTGAAATGAGAGAGAATGATCTCCAAGGTGGTCGTAGGGTTGTCATTCTTGAACTTCTTGATTAAATGTGGCTGGGTATCCTTATTTTTCACAGAAATTATCATCTTTTCCATTGTCTTCGCTTGATCTGATCTCAAGATTCTTCCATGGTTGGCGTGCTGCCTACTTCGATCAGAACCAAACTGAAGGATAAAAGTTCACTGTCTTAGCGCTTGTCCAGTCCCTACATGCTCTATGTGTCTCGCTGTGGCAACACAATCAGTTCTTGAGTTTTTTTGCTCTGTTCCCCAACTCATCAATTTTGACACAAATCAACATCTACCCACAGTGATGAGTACCAACACGCTCCTCCAAATATTGGACCTCGTCGGAACGATAATCAGTCGGACGACTTTGTATTTTATTTCAGTACCACTGAGTTTGGCATTTGCCATCTTTATTGTTGTACAAGTCTATCCCTTTGTCCGTAGGACCCTGGTTGTCTTATTTATTATTAGCGGACTTGCGGCCTTTGCCATCGTTGGGAGAACCATTTACGTTGTTACCCCAATCCTTTACCGTACATTTTGGACTTCTCTGTGGACCGCTATCGACGCTTATGACCAAAAGCTCTCCCACTGGGGTGATGGAGTATCAACTACCATCATTGAATCCACCCCATCACGAGTTTCCAATGGGACCATGGACCCCTCATTGCATTCGGTATACTCGCGGCGGGACTTGTTGTCTGTGTGGTTACAGCGAGACCTTTCCAATGGTACAAGGACCGAGGTTTCAAGGATTCGCCTTGATTATCAGTCAGAGTCAATGAACGACATCGAGACACATCAGGTGTCTATCCGC
>NW_026578421.1:0-19503 GCF_029603195.1 Condylostylus longicornis
TTCATTAAACGTTATCAATTCTTTGATAATTCGAGAATTTGCTTCGTAAAAAACAAATTGTCGTTGATTTTTGCTTCGGTGGGAGCAAACAATTTTTGATTCCTGATAACACATTTTACCTTGTTCGAAAATAGGTAGTAGTGAGTGTAATAAAAAGCCTTTCTACCGGAATCGAACCAGTGACCTTTCGCTTACTAAGCGAACACTCTACCATCTAGCTAAAAAGGCAACAAAATATTCTTTTAGTTCATTAAACGTTATCAATTCTTTGATAATTCGAGAATTTGCTTCGTAAAAAACAAATTGTCGTTGATTTTTGCTTCGGTGGGAGCAAACAATTTTTGATTCCTGATAACACATTTTACCTTGTTCGAAAATAGTAGTAGTGAGTGTAATAAAAAGGCCTTCTACCGGAATCGAACCAGTAACCTTTCGCTTACTAAGCGAAACGCTCTACCATCTAAGCTAAAAAGGCAACAAAATATTCTTCTAGTTCATTAAACGTTATCAATTCTTTGATAATTCGAGAATTTGCTTCGTAAAAAACAAATTGTCAGTTGATTTTTGCTTCGATGGGAGCAAACAATTTTTGATTCCTGATAACACATTTTACCTTGTTCGAAAATAGTAGTAGTGAGTGTAATAAAAAGCCTTCTACCGGAATCGAACCAGTGAACCTTTCGCTTACTAAGCGAACACTCTACCATCTAAGCTAAAAAGGCAACAAAATATTCTTTAGTTCATTAAACGTTATCAATTCTTTGATAATTCGAGAATTTGCTTCGTAAAAAAACAAATTGTCGTTGATTTTTGCTTCGGTGGGAGCAAACAATTTTTGATTCCTGATAACACATTTTACCTTGTTCGAAAATAGTAGTAGTGAGTGTAATAAAAAGCCTTCTACCGGAATCGAACCAGTGACCTTTCGCTTACTAAGCGAACAGCTCTACCATCTAAGCTAAAAAGGCAACAAAATATTCTTCTAGTTCATTAAACGTTATCAATTCTTTGATAATTCGAGAATTTGCTTCGTAAAAAACAAATTGTCGTTGATTTTTGCTTCGATGGGAGCAAACAATTTTTGATTCCTGATAACACATTTTACCTTGTTCGAAAATAGTAGTAGTGAGTGTAATAAAAAGCCTTCTACCGGAATCGAACCAGTGACCTTTTCGCTTACTAAGCGAACACTCTACCATCTAAGCTAAAAAGGCAACAAAATATTCTTTTAGTTCATTAAACGTTATCAATTCTTTGATAATTCGAGAATTTGCTTCGTAAAAAAACAAATTGTCGTTGATTTTTGCTTCGGTGGGAGCAAACAATTTTTGATTCCTGATAACACATTTTACCTTGTTCGAAAATAGTAGTAGTGAGTGTAATAAAAAGCCTTCTACCGGAATCGAACCAGTAACCTTTCGCTTACTAAGCGAACGCTCTACCATCTAAGCTAAAAAGGCAACAAAATATTCTTTTAGTTCATTAAACGTTATCAATTCTTTGATAATTCGAGAATTTGCTTCGTAAAAAACAAATTGTCGTTGATTTTTGCTTCGGTGGGAGCAAACAATTTTTGATTCCTGATAACACATTTTACCTTGTTCGAAAATAGTAGTAGTGAGTAGTAGTGAGTGTAATAAAAAGCCTTCTACCGGAATCGAACCAGTGACCTTTCGCTTACTGAGCGAACGCTCTACCATCTAAGCTAAAAAGGCAACAAAATATTCTTTTAGTTCATTAAACGTTATCAATTCTTTGATAATTCGAGAATTTGCTTCGTAAAAAACAAATTGTCGTTGATTTTTGCTTCGGTGGGAGCAAACAATTTTTGATTCCTGATAACACATTTTACCTTGTTCGAAAATAGTAGTAGTGAGTGTAATAAAAAGCCTTCTACCGGAATCGAACCAGTGACCTTTCGCTTACTAAGCGAACGCTCTACCATCTAAGCTAAAAAGGCAACAAAATATTCTTTTAGTTCATTAAACGTTATCAATTTTTTGATAATTCGAGAATTTGCTTCGTAAAAAACAAATTGTTGATTTTTGCTTCGGTGGGAGCAAACAATTTTTGATTCCTGATAACACATTTTACCTTGTTCGAAAATAGTAGTAGTGAGTGTAATAAAAAGCCTTCTACCGGAATCGAACCAGTAACCTTTCGCTTACTAAGCGAACGCTCTACCATCTAAGCTAAAAAGGCAACAAAATATTCTTCTAGTTCATTAAACGTTATCAATTCTTTGATAATTCGAGAATTTGCTTCGTAAAAAACAAATTGTCATTGATTTTTGCTTCGATGGGAGCAAATAATTTTTGATTCCTGATAACACATTTTACCTTGTTCGAAAATAGTAGTAGTGAGTGTAATAAAAAGCCTTCTACCGGAATCGAACCAGTGACCTTTCGCTTACTAAGCGAACACTCTACCATCTAAGCTAAAAAGGCAACAAAATATTCTTTTAGTTCATTAAACGTTATCAATTCTTTGATAATTCGAGAATTTGCTTCGTAAAAAACAAATTGTCGTTGATTTTTGCTTCGGTGGGAGCAAACAATTTTTGATTCCTGATAACACATTTTACCTTGTTCGAAAATAGTAGTAGTGAGTGTAATAAAAAGCCTTCTACCGGAATCGAACCAGTGACCTTTCGCTTACTAAGCGAACACTCTACCATCTAAGCTAAAAAGGCAACAAAATATTCTTTTAGTTCATTAAACGTTATCAATTCTTTGATAATTCGAGAATTTGCTTCGTAAAAAACAAATTGTCGTTGATTTTTGCTTCGGTGGGAGCAAACAATTTTTGATTCCTGATAACACATTTTACCTTGTTCGAAAATAGTAGTAGTGAGTGTAATAAAAAGCCTTCTACCGGAATCGAACCAGTGACCTTTCGCTTACTAAGCGAACGCTCTACCATCTAAGCTAAAAAGGCAACAAAATATTCTTCTAGTTCATTAAACGTTATCAATTCTTTGATAATTCGAGAATTTGCTTCGTAAAAAACAAATTGTCATTGATTTTTGCTTCGATGGGAGCAAACAATTTTTGATTCCTGATAACACATTTTACCTTGTTCGAAAATAGTAGTAGTGAGTGTAATAAAAAAGCCTTCTACCGGAATCGAACCAGTGACCTTTCGCTTACTAAGCGAACACTCTACCATCTAAGCTAAAAAGGCAACAAAATATTCTTTTAGTTCATTAAACGTTATCAATTCTTTGATAATTCGAGAATTTGCTTCGTAAAAAACAAATTGTCGTTGATTTTTGCTTCGGTGGGAGCAAACAATTTTTGATTCCTGATAACACATTTTACCTTGTTCGAAAATAGTAGTAGTGAGTGTAATAAAAAGCCTTCTACCGGAATCGAACCAGTAACCTTTCGCTTACTAAGCGAACGCTCTACCATCTAAGCTAAAAAGGCAACAAAATATTCTTTTAGTTCATTAAACGTTATCAATTCTTTGATAATTCGAGAATTTGCTTCGTAAAAAACAAATTGTCGTTGATTTTTGCTTCGGTGGGAGCAAACAATTTTTGATTCCTGATAACACATTTTACCTTGTTCGAAAATAGTAGTAGTGAGTGTAATAAAAAGCCTTCTACCAGAATCGAACCAGTGACCTTTCGCTTACTGAGCGAACGCTCTACCATCTAAGCTAAAAAGGCAACAAAATATTCTTTTAGTTCATTAAACGTTATCAATTCTTTGATAATTCGAGAATTTGCTTCGTAAAAAACAAATTGTCGTTGATTTTTTGCTTCGGTGGGAGCAAACAATTTTTGATTCCTGATAACACATTTTACCTTGTTCGAAAATAGTAGTAGTGAGTGTAATAAAAAGCCTTCTACCGGAATCGAACCAGTGACTTTTCGCTTACTAAGCGAACGCTCTACCATCTAAGCTAAAAAGGCAACAAAATATTCTTTTAGTTCATTAAACGTTATCAATTTTTTGATAATTCGAGAATTTGCTTCGTAAAAAACAAATTGTTGATTTTTGCTTCGGTGGGAGCAAACAATTTTTGATTCCTGATAACACATTTTACCTTGTTCGAAAATAGTAGTAGTGAGTGTAATAAAAAGCCTTCTACCGGAATCGAACCAGTAACCTTTCGCTTACTAAGCGAACGCTCTACCATCTAAGCTAAAAAGGCAACAAAATATTCTTTTAGTTCATTAAACGTTATCAATTCTTTGATAATTCGAGAATTTGCTTCGTAAAAAACAAATTGTCGTTGATTTTTGCTTCGGTGGGAGCAAACAATTTTTGATTCCTGATAACACATTTTACCTTGTTCGAAATAGTAGTAGTGAGTGTAATAAAAAGCCTTCTACCGGAATCGAACCAGTAACCTTTCGCTTACTAAGCGAACGCTCTACCATCTAAGCTAAAAAGGCAACAAAATATTCTTTTAGTTCATTAAACGTTATCAATTCTTTGATAATTCGAGAATTTGCTTCGTAAAAAACAAATTGTCGTTGATTTTTGCTTCGGTGGGAGCAAACAATTTTTGATTCCTGATAACACATTTTACCTTGTTCGAAAATAGTAGTAGTGAGTGTAATAAAAAGCCTTCTACCGGAATCGAACCAGTGACCTTTCGCTTACTGAGCGAACGCTCTACCATCTAAGCTAAAAAGGCAACAAAATATTCTTTTAGTTCATTAAACGTTATCAATTCTTTGATAATTCGAGAATTTGCTTCGTAAAAAACAAATTGTCGTTGATTTTTGCTTCGGTGGGAGCAAACAATTTTTGATTCCTGATAACACATTTTACCTTGTTCGAAAATAGTAGTAGTGAGTGTAATAAAAAGCCTTCTACCGGAATCGAACCAGTGACTTTTCGCTTACTAAGCGAACGCTCTACCATCTAAGCTAAAAAGGCAACAAAATATTCTTTTAGTTCATTAAACGTTATCAATTTTTTGATAATTCGAGAATTTGCTTCGTAAAAAACAAATTGTTGATTTTTGCTTCGGTGGGAGCAAACAATTTTTGATTCCTGATAACACATTTTACCTTGTTCGAAAATAGTAGTAGTGAGTGTAATAAAAAGCCTTCTACCGGAATCGAACCAGTAACCTTTCGCTTACTAAGCGAACGCTCTACCATCTAAGCTAAAAAGGCAACAAAATATTCTTTTAGTTCATTAAACGTTATCAATTCTTTGATAATTCGAGAATTTGCTTCGTAAAAAACAAATTGTCGTTGATTTTTGCTTCGGTGGGAGCAAACAATTTTTGATTCCTGATAACACATTTTACCTTGTTCGAAAATAGTAGTAGTGAGTGTAATAAAAAGCCTTCTACCGGAATCGAACCAGTGACCTTTCGCTTACTAAGCGAACACTCTACCATCTAAGCTAAAAAGGCAACAAAATATTCTTTTAGTTCATTAAACGTTATCAATTCTTTGATAATTCGAGAATTTGCTTTGAAAAACAAATTGTCATTGATTTTTGCTTCGATGGGAGCAAACAATTTTTGATTCCTGATAACACATTTTACCTTGTTCGAAAATAGTAGTAGTGAGTGTAATAAAAAGCCTTCTACCGGAATCGAACCAGTGACCTTTCGCTTACTAAGCGAACACTCTACCATCTAAGCTAAAAAGGCAACAAAATATTCTTTTAGTTCATTAAACGTTATCAATTCTTTGATAATTCGAGAATTTGCTTCGTAAAAAACAAATTGTCGTTGATTTTTGCTTCGGTGGGAGCAAACAATTTTTGATTCCTGATAACACATTTTACCTTGTTCGAAAATAGTAGTAGTGAGTGTAATAAAAAGCCTTCTACCGGAATCGAACCAGTAACCTTTCGCTTACTAAGCGAACGCTCTACCATCTAAGCTAAAAAGGCAACAAAATATTCTTTTAGTTCATTAAAACGTTATCAATTCTTTGATAATTCGAGAATTTGCTTCGTAAAAAACAAATTGTCGTTGATTTTTGCTTCGGTGGGAGCAAACAATTTTTGATTCCTGATAACACATTTTACCTTGTTCGAAAATAGTAGTAGTGAGTGTAATAAAAAGCCTTCTACCGGAATCGAACCAGTGACCTTTCGCTTACTGAGCGAACGCTCTACCATCTAAGCTAAAAAGGCAACAAAATATTCTTTTAGTTCATTAAACGTTATCAATTCTTTGATAATTCGAGAATTTGCTTCGTAAAAAACAAATTGTCGTTGATTTTTGCTTCGGTGGGAGCAAACAATTTTTGATTCCTGATAACACATTTTACCTTGTTCGAAAATAGTAGTAGTGAGTGTAATAAAAAGCCTTCTACCGGAATCGAACCAGTGACCTTTCGCTTACTAAGCGAACGCTCTACCATCTAAGCTAAAAAGGGCAACAAAATATTCTTTTAGTTCATTAAACGTTATCAATTCTTTGATAATTCGAGAATTTGCTTCGTAAAAAACAAATTGTCGTTGATTTTTGCTTCGGTGGGAGCAAACAATTTTTGATTCCTGATAACACATTTTACCTTGTTCGAAAATAGTAGTAGTGAGTGTAATAAAAAGCCTTCTACCGGAATCGAACCAGTGACTTTTCGCTTACTAAGCGAACGCTCTACCATCTAAGCTAAAAAGGCAACAAAATATTCTTTTAGTTCATTAAACGTTATCAATTTTTTGATAATTCGAGAATTTGCTTCGTAAAAAACAAATTGTTGATTTTTGCTTCGGTGGGAGCAAACAATTTTTGATTCCTGATAACACATTTTACCTTGTTCGAAAATAGTAGTAGTGAGTGTAATAAAAAGCCTTCTACCGGAATCGAACCAGTAACCTTTCGCTTACTAAGCGAACGCTCTACCATCTAAGCTAAAAAGGCAACAAAATATTCTTTTAGTTCATTAAACGTTATCAATTCTTTGATAATTCGAGAATTTGCTTCGTAAAAAACAAATTGTCGTTGATTTTTGCTTCGGTGGGAGCAAACAATTTTTGATTCCTGATAACACATTTTACCTTGTTCGAAAATAGTAGTAGTGAGTGTAATAAAAAGCCTTCTACCGGAATCGAACCAGTGACCTTTCGCTTACTAAGCGAACACTCTACCATCTAAGCTAAAAAGGCAACAAAATATTCTTTTAGTTCATTAAACGTTATCAATTCTTTGATAATTCGAGAATTTGCTTTGTAAAAAACAAATTGTCATTGATTTTTGCTTCGATGGGAGCAAACAATTTTTGATTCCTGATAACACATTTTACCTTGTTCGAAAATAGTAGTAGTGAGTGTAATAAAAAGCCTTCTACCGGAATCGAACCAGTGACCTTTCGCTTACTAAGCGAACACTCTACCATCTAAGCTAAAAAGGCAACAAAATATTCTTTTAGTTCATTAAACGTTATCAATTCTTTGATAATTCGAGAATTTGCTTCGTAAAAAACAAATTGTCGTTGATTTTTGCTTCGGTGGGAGCAAACAATTTTTGATTCCTGATAACACATTTTACCTTGTTCGAAAATAGTAGTAGTGAGTGTAATAAAAAGCCTTCTACCGGAATCGAACCAGTAACCTTTCGCTTACTAAGCGAACGCTCTACCATCTAAGCTAAAAAGGCAACAAAATATTCTTTTAGTTCATTAAACGTTATCAATTCTTTGATAATTCGAGAATTTGCTTCGTAAAAAACAAATTGTCGTTGATTTTTGCTTCGGTGGGAGCAAACAATTTTTGATTCCTGATAACACATTTTACCTTGTTCGAAAATAGTAGTAGTGAGTGTAATAAAAAGCCTTCTACCGGAATCGAACCAGTGACCTTTCGCTTACTGAGCGAACGCTCTACCATCTAAGCTAAAAAGGCAACAAAATATTCTTTTAGTTCATTAAACGTTATCAATTCTTTGATAATTCGAGAATTTGCTTCGTAAAAAACAAATTGTCGTTGATTTTTGCTTCGGTGGGAGCAAACAATTTTTGATTCCTGATAACACATTTTACCTTGTTCGAAAATAGTAGTAGTGAGTGTAATAAAAAGCCTTCTACCGGAATCGAACCAGTGACCTTTCGCTTACTAAGCGAACGCTCTACCATCTAAGCTAAAAAGGCAACAAAATATTCTTTTAGTTCATTAAACGTTATCAATTTTTTGATAATTCGAGAATTTGCTTCGTAAAAAACAAATTGTTGATTTTTGCTTCGGTGGGAGCAAACAATTTTTGATTCCTGATAACACATTTTACCTTGTTCGAAAATAGTAGTAGTGAGTGTAATAAAAAGCCTTCTACCGGAATCGAACCAGTAACCTTTCGCTCACTAAGCGAACGCTCTACCATCTAAGCTAAAAAGGCAACAAAATATTCTTTTAGTTCATTAAACGTTATCAATTCTTTGATAATTCGAGAATTTGCTTCGTAAAAAACAAATTGTCGTTGATTTTTGCTTCGGTGGAGCAAACAATTTTTGATTCCTGATAACACATTTTACCTTGTTCGAAAATAGTAGTAGTGAGTGTAATAAAAAGCCTTCTACCGGAATCGAACCAGTGACCTTTCGCTTACTAAGCGAACACTCTACCATCTAAGCTAAAAAGGCAACAAAATATTCTTTTAGTTCATTAAACGTTATCAATTCTTTGATAATTCGAGAATTTGCTTCGTAAAAAACAAATTGTCGTTGATTTTTGCTTCGGTGGGAGCAAACAATTTTTGATTCCTGATAACACATTTTACCTTGTTCGAAAATAGTAGTAGTGAGTGTAATAAAAAGCCTTCTACCGGAATCGAACCAGTAACCTTTCGCTTACTAAGCGAACGCTCTACCATCTAAGCTAAAAAGGCAACAAAATATTCTTTTAGTTCATTAAACGTTATCAATTCTTTGATAATTCGAGAATTTGCTTCGTAAAAAACAAATTGTCGTTGATTTTTGCTTCGGTGGGAGCAAACAATTTTTGATTCCTGATAACACATTTTACCTTGTTCGAAAATAGTAGTAGTGAGTGTAATAAAAAGCCTTCTACCGGAATCGAACCAGTGACCTTTCGCTTACTGAGCGAACGCTCTACCATCTAAGCTAAAAAGGCAACAAAATATTCTTTTAGTTCATTAAACGTTATCAATTCTTTGATAATTCGAGAATTTGCTTCGTAAAAAACAAATTGTCGTTGATTTTTGCTTCGGTGGGAGCAAACAATTTTTGATTCCTGATAACACATTTTACCTTGTTCGAAAATAGTAGTAGTGAGTGTAATAAAAAGCCTTCTACCGGAATCGAACCAGTGACCTTTCGCTTACTAAGCGAACGCTCTACCATCTAAGCTAAAAAGGCAACAAAATATTCTTTTAGTTCATTAAACGTTATCAATTTTTTGATAATTCGAGAATTTGCTTCGTAAAAAACAAATTGTTGATTTTTGCTTCGGTGGGAGCAAACAATTTTTGATTCCTGATAACACATTTTACCTTGTTCGAAAATAGTAGTAGTGAGTGTAATAAAAAACCTTCTACCGGAATCGAACCAGTAACCTTTCGCTTACTAAGCGAACGCTCTACCATCTAAGCTAAAAAGGCAACAAAATATTCTTTTAGTTCATTAAACGTTATCAATTCTTTGATAATTCGAGAATTTGCTTCGTAAAAAACAAATTGTCGTTGATTTTTGCTTCGGTGGGAGCAAACAATTTTTGATTCCTGATAACACATTTTACCTTGTTCGAAAATAGTAGTAGTGAGTGTAATAAAAAGCCTTCTACCGGAATCGAACCAGTGACCTTTCGCTTACTGAGCGAACGCTCTACCATCTAAGCTAAAAAGGCAACAAAATATTCTTTTAGTTCATTAAACGTTATCAATTCTTTGATAATTCGAGAATTTGCTTCGTAAAAAACAAATTGTCGTTGATTTTTGCTTCGGTGGGAGCAAACAATTTTTGATTCCTGATAACACATTTTACCTTGTTCGAAAATAGTAGTAGTGAGTGTAATAAAAAGCCTTCTACCGGAATCGAACCAGTGACCTTTCGCTTACTAAGCGAACGCTCTACCATCTAAGCTAAGAAGGCAACAAAATATTCTTCTAGTTCATTAAACGTTATCAATTCTTTGATAATTCGAGAATTTACTTCGTAAAAAACAAATTGTCATTGATTTTTGCTTCGATGGGAGCAAACAATTTTTGACTCCTGATAACACATTTTACCTTGTTCGAAAATAGTAGTAGTGAGTGTAATAAAAAGCCTTCTACCGGAATCGAACCAGTGACCTTTCGCTTACTAAGCGAACGCTCTACCATCTAAGCTAAAAAGGCAACAAAATATTCTTCTAGTTCATTAAACGTTATCAATTCTTTGATAATTCGAGAATTTGCTTCGTAAAAAACAAATTGTCATTGATTTTTGCTTCGATGGGAGCAAACAATTTTTGATTCCTGATAACACATTTTACCTTGTTCGAAAATAGTAGTAGTGAGTGTAATAAAAAGCCTTCTACCGGAATCGAACCAGTGACCTTTCGCTTACTGAGCGAACGCTCTACCATCTAAGCTAAAAAGGCAACAAAATATTCTTTTAGTTCATTAAACGTTATCAATTCTTTGATAATTCGAGAATTTGCTTCGTAAAAAACAAATTGTCGTTGATTTTTGCTTCGGTGGGAGCAAACAATTTTTGATTCCTGATAACACATTTTACCTTGTTCGAAAATAGTAGTAGTGAGTGTAATAAAAAGCCTTCTACCGGAATCGAACCAGTGACCTTTCGCTTACTAAGCGAACGCTCTACCATCTAAGCTAAGAAGGCAACAAAATATTCTTCTAGTTCATTAAACGTTATCAATTCTTTGATAATTCGAGAATTTACTTCGTAAAAAACAAATTGTCATTGATTTTTGCTTCGATGGGAGCAAACAATTTTTGACTCCTGATAACACATTTTACCTTGTTCGAAAATAGTAGTAGTGAGTGTAATAAAAAGCCTTCTACCGGAATCGAACCAGTGACCTTTCGCTTACTAAGCGAACGCTCTACCATCTAAGCTAAAAAGGCAACAAAATATTCTTCTAGTTCATTAAACGTTATCAATTCTTTGATAATTCGAGAATTTGCTTCGTAAAAAACAAATTGTCATTGATTTTTGCTTCGATGGGAGCAAACAATTTTTGATTCCTGATAACACATTTTACCTTGTTCGAAAATAGTAGTAGTGAGTGTAATAAAAAGCCTTCTACCGGAATCGAACCAGTGACCTTTCGCTTACTAAGCGAACACTCTACCATCTAAGCTAAAAAGGCAACAAAATATTCTTTTAGTTCATTAAACGTTATCAATTCTTTGATAATTCGAGAATTTGCTTCGTAAAAAACAAATTGTCGTTGATTTTTGCTTCGGTGGGAGCAAACAATTTTTGATTCCTGATAACACATTTTACCTTGTTCGAAAATAGTAGTAGTGAGTGTAATAAAAAGCCTTCTACCGGAATCGAACCAGTGACCTTTCGCTTACTGAGCGAACGCTCTACCATCTAAGCTAAAAAGGCAACAAAATATTCTTTTAGTTCATTCAACGTTATCAATTCTTTGATAATTCGAGAATTTGCTTCGTAAAAAACAAATTGTCGTTGATTTTTGCTTCGGTGGGAGCAAACAATTTTTGATTCCTGATAACACATTTTACCTTGTTCGAAAATAGTAGTAGTGAGTGTAATAAAAAGCCTTCTACCGGAATCGAACCAGTAACCTTTCGCTTACTGAGCGAACGCTCTACCATCTAAGCTAAAAAGGCAACAAAATATTCTTTTAGTTCATTAAACGTTATCAATTCTTTGATAATTCGAGAATTTGCTTCGTAAAAAACAAATTGTCGTTGATTTTTTGCTTCGGTGGGAGCAAACAATTTTTGATTCCTGATAACACATTTTACCTTGTTCGAAAATAGTAGTAGTGAGTGTAATAAAAAGCCTTCTACCGGAATCGAACCAGTGACCTTTCGCTTACTAAGCGAACGCTCTACCATCTAAGCTAAGAAGGCAACAAAATATTCTTCTAGTTCATTAAACGTTATCAATTCTTTGATAATTCGAGAATTTGCTTCGTAAAAAAACAAATTGTCATTGATTTTTGCTTCGATGGGAGCAAACAATTTTTGATTCCTGATAACACATTTTACCTTGTTCGAAAATAGTAGTAGTGAGTGTAATAAAAAGCCTTCTACCGGAATCGAACCAGTGACCTTTCGCTTACTAAGCGAACGCTCTACCATCTAAGCTAAAAAGGCAACAAAATATTCTTCTAGTTCATTAAACGTTATCAATTCTTTGATAATTCGAGAATTTGCTTCGTAAAAAACAAATTGTCATTGATTTTTGCTTCGATGGGAGCAAACAATTTTTGATTCCTGATAACACATTTTACCTTGTTCGAAAATAGTAGTAGTGAGTGTAATAAAAAGCCTTCTACCGGAATCGAACCAGTGACCTTTCGCTTACTAAGCGAACACTCTACCATCTAAGCTAAAAAGGCAACAAAATATTCTTTTAGTTCATTAAACGTTATCAATTCTTTGATAATTCGAGAATTTGCTTCGTAAAAAACAAATTGTCGTTGATTTTTGCTTCGGTGGGAGCAAACAATTTTTGATTCCTGATAACACATTTTACCTTGTTCGAAAATAGTAGTAGTGAGTGTAATAAAAAGCCTTCTACCGGAATCGAACCAGTGACCTTTCGCTTACTGAGCGAACGCTCTACCATCTAAGCTAAAAAGACAACAAAATATTCTTTTAGTTCATTCAACGTTATCAATTCTTTGATAATTCGAGAATTTGCTTCGTAAAAAACAAATTGTCGTTGATTTTTGCTTCGGTGGGAGCAAACAATTTTTGATTCCTGATAACACATTTTACCTTGTTCGAAAATAGTAGTAGTGAGTGTAATAAAAAGCCTTCTACCGGAATCGAACCAGTGACCTTTCGCTTACTGAGCGAACGCTCTACCATCTAAGCTAAAAAGGCAACAAAATATTCTTTTAGTTCATTCAACGTTATCAATTCTTTGATAATTCGAGAATTTGCTTCGTAAAAAACAAATTGTCGTTGATTTTTGCTTCGGTGGGAGCAAACAATTTTTGATTCCTGATAACACATTTTACCTTGTTCGAAAATAGTAGTAGTGAGTGTAATAAAAAGCCTTCTACCGGAATCGAACCAGTGACCTTTCGCTTACTAAGCGAACGCTCTACCATCTAAGCTAAGAAGGCAACAAAATATTCTTCTAGTTCATTAAACGTTATCAATTCTTTGATAATTCGAGAATTTGCTTCGTAAAAAACAAATTGTCATTGATTTTTGCTTCGATGGGAGCAAACAATTTTTGATTCCTGATAACACATTTTACCTTGTTCGAAAATAGTAGTAGTGAGTGTAATAAAAAGCCTTCTACCGGAATCGAACCAGTGACCTTTCGCTTACTAAGCGAACGCTCTACCATCTAAGCTAAGAAGGCAACAAAATATTCTTTTAGTTCATTAAACGTTATCAATTTTTTGATAATTCCAGAATTTGCTTCGTAAAAAACAAATTGTTGATTTTTGCTTCGGTGGGAGCAAACAATTTTTGATTCCTGATAACACATTTTACCTTGTTCGAAAATAGTAGTAGTGAGTGTAATAAAAAGCCTTCTACCGGAATCGAACCAGTAACCTTTCGCTTACTAAGCGAACGCTCTACCATCTAAGCTAAAAAGGCAACAAAATATTCTTTTAGTTCATTAAACGTTATCAATTCTTTGATAATTCGAGAATTTGCTTCGTAAAAAACAAATTGTCGTTGATTTTTGCTTCGGTGGGAGCAAATAATTTTTGATTCCTGATAACACATTTTACCTTGTTCGAAAATAGTAGTAGTGAGTGTAATAAAAAGCCTTCTACCGGAATCGAACCAGTGACCTTTCGCTTACTAAGCGAACACTCTACCATCTAAGCTAAAAAGGCAACAAAATATTCTTTTAGTTCATTAAACGTTATCAATTCTTTGATAATTCGAGAATTTGCTTCGTAAAAAACAAATTGTCGTTGATTTTTGCTTCGGTGGGAGCAAACAATTTTTGATTCCTGATAACACATTTTACCTTGTTCGAAAATAGTAGTAGTGAGTGTAATAAAAAGCCTTCTACCGGAATCGAACCAGTGACCTTTCGCTTACTAAGCGAACACTCTACCATCTAAGCTAAAAAGGCAACAAAATATTCTTTTAGTTCATTAAACGTTATCAATTCTTTGATAATTCGAGAATTTGCTTCGTAAAAAAACAAATTGTCGTTGATTTTTGCTTCGGTGGGAGCAAACAATTTTTGATTCCTGATAACACATTTTACCTTGTTCGAAAATAGTAGTAGTGAGTGTAATAAAAAGCCTTCTACCGGAATCGAACCAGTGACCTTTCGCTTACTGAGCGAACGCTCTACCATCTAAGCTAAAAAGGCAACAAAATATTCTTTTAGTTCATTAAACGTTATCAATTCTTTGATAATTCGAGAATTTGCTTCGTAAAAAACAAATTGTCGTTGATTTTTGCTTCGGTGGGAGCAAACAATTTTTGATTCCTGATAACACATTTTACCTTGTTCGAAAATAGTAGTAGTGAGTGTAATAAAAAGCCTTCTACCGGAATCGAACCAGTGACCTTTCGCTTACTAAGCGAACGCTCTACCATCTAAGCTAAGAAGGCAACAAAATATTCTTCTAGTTCATTAAACGTTATCAATTCTTTGATAATTCGAGAATTTGCTTCATAAAAAACAAATTGTCATTGATTTTTGCTTCGATGGGAGCAAACAATTTTTCCTGATAACACATTTTACCTTGTTCGAAAATAGTAGTAGTGAGTGTAATAAAAAGCCTTCTATCGGAATCGAACCAGTGACCTTTCGCTTACTAAGCGAACGCTCTACCATCTAAGCTAAAAAGGCAACAAAATATTCTTTTAGTTCATTAAACGTTATCAATTCTTTGATAATTCGAGAATTTGCTTCGTAAAAAACAAATTGTCGTTGATTTTTGCTTCGGTGGGAGCAAACAATTTTTGATTCCTGATAACACATTTTTACCTTGTTCGAAAATAGTAGTAGTGAGTGTAATAAGAAGCCTTCTACCGGAATCGAACCAGTGACCTTTCGCTTACTAAGCGAACGCTCTACCATCTAAGCTAAAAAGACAACAAAATATTCTTTTAGTTCATTAAACGTTATCAATTCTTTGATAATTCGAGAATTTGCTTCGTAAAAAACAAATTGTCGTTGATTTTTGCTTCGGTGGGAGCAAACAATTTTTGATTCCTGATAACACATTTTACCTTGTTCGAAAATAGTAGTAGTTAGTGTAATAAAAAGCCTTCTACCGGAATCGAACCAGTGACCTTTCGCTTACTAAGCGAACGCTCTACCATCTAAGCTAAGAAGGCAACAAAATATTCTTCTAGTTCATTAAACGTTATCAATTCTTTGATAATTCGAGAATTTGCTTCGTAAAAAAACAAATTGTCATTGATTTTTGCTTCGATGGGAGCAAACAATTTTTGATTCCTGATAACACATTTTACCTTGTTCGAAAATAGTAGTAGTGAGTGTAATAAAAAGCCTTCTACCGGAATCGAACCAGTGACCTTTCGCTTACTAAGCGAACGCTCTACCATCTAAGCTAAAAAGGCAACAAAATATTCTTTTAGTTCATTAAACGTTATCAATTCTTTGATAATTCGAGAATTTGCTTCGTAAAAAACAAATTGTCGTTGATTTTTGCTTCGGTGGGAGCAAACAATTTTTGATTCCTGATAACACATTTTACCTTGTTCGAAAATAGTAGTAGTGAGTGTAATAAGAAGCCTTCTACCGGAATCGAACCAGTGACCTTTCGCTTACTAAGCGAACACTCTACCATCTAAGCTAAAAAGGCAACAAAATATTCTTTTAGTTCATTAAACGTTATCAATTCTTTGATAATTCGAGAATTTGCTTCGTAAAAAACAAATTGTCGTTGATTTTTGCTTCGGTGGGAGCAAACAATTTTTGATTCCTGATAACACATTTTACCTTGTTCGAAAATAGTAGTAGTGAGTGTAATAAAAAGCCTTCTACCGGAATCGAACCAGTGACCTTTCGCTTACTAAGCGAACGCTCTACCATCTAAGCTAAGAAGGCAACAAAATATTCTTCTAGTTCATTAAACGTTATCAATTCTTTGATAATTCGAGAATTTGCTTCGTAAAAAACAAATTGTCATTGATTTTTGCTTCGATGGGAGCAAACAATTTTTGATTCCTGATAACACATTTTACCTTGTTCGAAAATAGTAGTAGTGAGTGTAATAAAAAGCCTTCTACCGGAATCGAACCAGTGACCTTTCGCTTACTAAGCGAACGCTCTACCATCTAAGCTAAGAAGGCAACAAAATATTCTTTTAGTTCATTAAACGTTATCAATTTTTTGATAATTCGAGAATTTGCTTCGTAAAAAACAAATTGTCGTTGATTTTTGCTTCGGTGGGAGCAAACAATTTTTGATTCCTGATAACACATTTTACCTTGTTCGAAAATAGTAGTAGTGAGTGTAATAAAAAGCCTTCTACCGGAATCGAACCAGTGACCTTTCGCTTACTAAGCGAACGCTCTACCATCTAAGCTAAGAAGGCAACAAAATATTCTTCTAGTTCATTAAACGTTATCAATTCTTTGATAATTCGAGAATTTGCTTCGTAAAAAACAAATTGTCATTGATTTTTGCTTCGATGGGAGCAAACAATTTTTCCTGATAACACATTTTACCTTGTTCGAAAATAGTAGTAGTGAGTGTAATAAAAAGCCTTCTATCGGAATCGAACCAGTGACCTTTCGCTTACTAAGCGAACGCTCTACCATCTAAGCTAAAAAGGCAACAAAATATTCTTTTAGTTCATTAAACGTTATCAATTCTTTGATAATTCGAGAATTTGCTTCGTAAAAAACAAATTGTCGTTGATTTTTGCTTCGGTGGGAGCAAACAATTTTTGATTCCTGATAACACATTTTACCTTGTTCGAAAATAGTAGTAGTGAGTGTAATAAAAAGCCTTCTACCGGAATCGAACCAGTGACCTTTCGCTTACTAAGCGAACGCTCTACCATCTAAGCTAAGAAGGCAACAAAATATTCTTCTAGTTCATTAAACGTTATCAATTCTTTGATAATTCGAGAATTTGCTTCGTAAAAAACAAATTGTCATTGATTTTTGCTTCGATGGGAGCAAACAATTTTTGATTCCTGATAACACATTTTACCTTGTTCGAAAATAGTAGTAGTGAGTGTAATAAAAAGCCTTCTACCGGAATCGAACCAGTGACCTTTCGCTTACTAAGCGAACACTCTACCATCTAAGCTAAGAAGGCAACAAAATATTCTTTTAGTTCATTAAACGTTATCAATTTTTTGATAATTCGAGAATTTGCTTCGTAAAAAACAAATTGTCGTTGATTTTTGCTTCGGTGGGAGCAAACAATTTTTGATTCCTGATAACACATTTTACCTTGTTCGAAAATAGTAGTAGTGAGTGTAATAAAAAGCCTTCTACCGGAATCGAACCAGTGACCTTTCGCTTACTAAGCGAACACTCTACCATCTAAGCTAAGAAGGCAACAAAATATTCTTCTAGTTCATTAAACGTTATCAATTCTTTGATAATTCGAGAATTTGCTTCGTAAAAAACAAATTGTCATTGATTTTTGCTTCGATGGGAGCAAACAATTTTTCCTGATAACACATTTTACCTTGTTCGAAAATAGTAGTAGTGAGTGTAATAAAAAGCCTTCTATCGGAATCAAACCAGTGACCTTTCGCTTACTAAGCGAACGCTCTACCATCTAAGCTAAAAAGGCAACAAAATATTCTTTTAGTTCATTAAACGTTATCAATTCTTTGATAATTCGAGAATTTGCTTCGTAAAAAACAAATTGTCGTTGATTTTTGCTTCGGTGGGAGCAAACAATTTTTGATTCCTGATAACACATTTTACCTTGTTCGAAAATAGTAGTAGTGAGTGTAATAAAAAGCCTTCTACCGGAATCGAACCAGTGACCTTTCGCTTACTAAGCGAACGCTCTACCATCTAAGCTAAGAAGGCAACAAAATATTCTTCTAGTTCATTAAACGTTATCAATTCTTTGATAATTCGAGAATTTGCTTCGTAAAAAACAAATTGTCATTGATTTTTGCTTCGATGGGAGCAAACAATTTTTGATTCCTGATAACACATTTTACCTTGTTCGAAAATAGTAGTAGTGAGTGTAATAAAAAGCCTTCTATCGGAATCGAACCAGTGACCTTTCGCTTACTAAGCGAACGCTCTACCATCTAAGCTAAAAAGGCAACAAAATATTCTTTTAGTTCATTAAACGTTATCAATTCTTTGATAATTCGAGAATTTGCTTCGTAAAAAACAAATTGTCGTTGATTTTTGCTTCGGTGGGAGCAAACAATTTTTGATTCCTGATAACACATTTTACCTTGTTCGAAAATAGTAGTAGTGAGTGTAATAAGAAGCCTTCTACCGGAATCGAACCAGTGACCTTTCGCTTACTAAGCGAACGCTCTACCATCTAAGCTAAAAAGGCAACAAAATATTCTTTTAGTTCATTAAACGTTATCAATTCTTTGATAATTCGAGAATTTGCTTCGTAAAAAACAAATTGTCGTTGATTTTTGCTTCGGTGGGAGCAAACAATTTTTGATTCCTGATAACACATTTTACCTTGTTCGAAAATAGTAGTAGTGAGTGTAATAAAAAGCCTTCTACCGGAATCGAACCAGTGACCTTTCGCTTACTAAGCGAACGCTCTACCATCTAAGCTAAGAAGGCAACAAAATATTCTTCTAGTTCATTAAACGTTATCAATTCTTTGATAATTCGAGAATTTGCTTCGTAAAAAACAAATTGTCATTGATTTTTGCTTCGATGGGAGCAAACAATTTTTGATTCCTGATAACACATTTTACCTTGTTCGAAAATAGTAGTAGTGAGTGTAATAAAAAGCCTTCTACCGGAATCGAACCAGTGACCTTTCGCTTACTAAGCGAACGCTCTACCATCTAAGCTAAAAAGGCAACAAAATATTCTTTTAGTTCATTAAACGTTATCAATTCTTTGATAATTCGAGAATTTGCTTCGTAAAAAACAAATTGTCGTTGATTTTTGCTTCGGTGGGAGCAAACAATTTTTGATTCCTGATAACACATTTTACCTTGTTCGAAAATAGTAGTAGTGAGTGTAATAAGAAGCCTTCTACCGGAATCGAACCAGTAACCTTTCGCTTACTAAGCGAACGCTCTACCATCTAAGCTAAAAAGGCAACAAAATATTCTTTTAGTTCATTAAACGTTATCAATTCTTTGATAATTCGAGAATTTGCTTCGTAAAAAACAAATTGTCGTTGATTTTTGCTTCGGTGGGAGCAAACAATTTTTGATTCCTGATAACACATTTTACCTTGTTCGAAAATAGTAGTAGTGAGTGTAATAAAAAGCC
>NW_026578422.1:0-40969 GCF_029603195.1 Condylostylus longicornis
TAAGAAATGTGGAGATGAGTTCAAGATTCGATATAATTGACGCAAGGATAGATCGAATAGTCTTATCGAGTAGATTCTGTTGCGTGGGATGCAATGTGGGAGCTGTGAAGTATCGCAGTGGTCGTTTTTTCTCAAAAGGAGGGAATCAATTCGCTTTTGAAGGGCTCAATGAGACTGAGCTGTTGATTTGGTGAGAGAATCGCAATCCATGTTATAGAAAGCGGTCATGCAGTTACTGACTTCCAAACGACAGCGTTGTCGAATGAGTTCGTGATGAAGATGTTGTTTCACCATAAAACTTCAAATGATCGATAAATAGTTCTGAATTGGAGCTTCTTATCTGCTCGAATATCCTTAAATTCCAGTAAGGCAAGTTTTGGGTCACAGTCTATACGTGGGCACTTCATTCCGAGTATGACGTTCCGTCCATTGCAGATTCCTGTGTCTCCTGTTTGACTCGAAAACACAAAGTGTCCTTGCAATAGTTTGCGATGTTGAGCACAAATGAGAGCTTTTCAAATCAACGCCATACGTTTCTTTCTCTTCGTTGAACTCTTTGAAGCGACGTTTAAAGCATCAGATCCCTTCGCTAATGCTGATGAATGTTTCGACGCCAATGAACGTTCCGGTGCTGTTGTCGATAATCGTTTCAATGCCCTTCATCGTTTTGATGCTTTTGATATCGACAACAGTCTCTGCATTTCATTTGATCCCTGAGCTGTTCCACTTATGAAGCAAGCACCGAAACACTGGACGCGGAAGACCTCAACCGAACCTCCAAGACGAGATTCTCCGTATTTCGACTGATTCACGACTTGCTGCTTTCTTCGAGGTCTTGATGACTTTTTTTGCTCAAAATGCAATCGTTTATTTTGATCTGCCGGGAGATTTCACGGAAACACCAACAAACAGCAACCACTCCAACTACAACAACCACTCCAACTAGAACAACCACTCCAACTGAAACAACCATTCCAACTACAACAACCACTCCAACTACAACAACCACTCCAACTAAAACAACCACTCCAACTACAACAACCATTCCAACTACAACAACCATTCCAACTACAACGACAGGTGAATGCATGTCAATGCCAATTGCTCGAGCACTTGGTATTTTTGTTGCAGTTGGAGTAGTTGTTGTTGGCTGGCACGTGCAACAAGCAAACAACAAGGACATCCGCGGATTTGCAAATTACGAATCAGTTTTGATCCAATTATCGAAAGAAAGACGAATTCGTGAAAGTGATGAAAATTCGAACCATCTCTGTTGATTGAGGAGTGGAGTGTTGATCGATACGAATAGAGAACGAGATCAAGTGCTTCATGAGATACTTCTGTTTCATTCAGATCCTTCTTAGAAGAAAATTGTGGAGTTGATCGCGACCAGATATGCGAAAAGCGTGTTGTCCATTGCCGTAATTTGAGATCTTCTCCAAATATATTCACCATCGATAGCAACAATTTCAAAAATGAGATTTCGCCCCACGCATCCCGACAGTTCAACAGATCACGAGCGAGTATGAGTCACTGATCTGTAGCGACGAGTATCACAGGAAGAAGAGATTTCGAGTGACTCGAGCCGCCCTATTGAGTGAAGTCGGTAAATGAGTTCATAAGAACGCCACAAATTATGTGTAAGCAGCATGATTATTTATTGGCAGATAAGTAATTCAAAACGGGTTTGACAGTCAAATGGAATCACATTTTTACGTTCAGCGATTCATGTTTTCTTGCTCAGTACTCTTTGTTCTCTGACTCAGCGCAATCTTCGTCTGCACTGGACGGGCCCTTCTGACTGTGGGGGTTATCTACCCTCGGTACTCCCTGTCACTGCCTCATCTCTATCTTGTACTGCCAATCCATCATGCAGGGCAGGATAGAAGAAATCTAGACCGCCCAAATTAGATGCTAATCTCTCCAAAATGCTGGGTGAATCTCTGACAACGCCACACGTCCAATCCGCGATCCACCCCGCTTTCTCACTTGCTCATGTATAATTAAAATGCTTGATTTCCTTCACCGACATCGAACCTCTCAAGTATTTGGGTTCTATCGCGTATCAAATTCCCTAAGAAGTTTCGCAGTCATCAGTTTTATGGAGAATTCGATTAACCACAGCCACACGATTTGACTCATCAATTGTATAGAACACATCAAAATTGTCCAGGAAAAAGACGTTTTCGTTTCGCTTTGGTTTCCCAGATTCAACTTCTCGATGCTGTTGCGCGGTTCTAGGATCCAGACAAATCGATTCGATAGCTGCCTGATAACAAGCGGAGTAAACACCACTGAAATTTATTATTAATATATTTCTATCAACAGTTCCGACGCCTCCTAGGATCCATTGGCTTGCTCAATTCTATTTTCATACTGATTGAGGACATACCTTCAAAAAGAGCTCCACTGTATCGAAAAATCGAAAGCATCCTCTTCCTCCATCCTTGGATTTCTTGAGTTCCCTCTGTTCATCGAAGTCCCTCTCCAATTGTTCTCTGATGCCTTCATGTATGACAACGCTATTTAGCGCCTTCTGGTGATTGCCTTCCACATCAGGGATCCACTTTGGGCATCGCAACTGAGTTGACGGAACGATATCAAGTGGATGATACGGCTTCACGTCGAGCAATGGAGTTCCATCAACGATATCAATACCAGAGATGAAAATCCGACGCCCAACAACAGTCTCTATTTTAACAGCCGACAGTCCAACGGCGAAAGGTCTGCCGATTCGTGTCACAGAGAAGCAATTGAAGCGACATCAACGAGACTTCTACTAGAGACGCACCTGTGAGGAGAACGCGTTGAGAAAACGCCCACTTTGGCGCCAGAGAGTTTCGGTGGACGAATTTTGGGCTTCGGCTGATCTGAAAGGATTGATTGGTGGAAAAGCCAAATCAACCAACAGTGTGAAAATTCCTCCAAGCCGTCGAGAAATTCTGGACTCAGAAATTTGTTGAGCTCAACGACTCCACGCGACGAAGGAACGAAAGAACCTGAAAAAAAGATGCACGACAAGCTAGAAAGAGAGACGAACCAATATTTTATTATTGAATTTATTGAGAACGAACAAATATTTTATTATTGAATTTATTGAGACGAACCTTGACGCGGGGACCCATATTTCGTTCTGAAGCAACTATGAATCGTTCCAATGATTGTGGCTGGTATCGTAGGGAGCGCTGAAGCTGATGAGGATGGATCCGATGAAGCTGATGGTGAGACTATGGTCTCGCTTGGTTCAGCCGGCAGTCGATCAGAATGCAAATAGACATTGATAACACCACACGAGGAAGATTCAAAAAGAAGCGGAGTTGTGCTGCTGGTTGTTTGGCTCAAATCGTTGATGATCCAAGTAGCCCATCGGCGAGATAACCTGGGAGTCTCCAGGATTGATAACTGGGACGTAGCGGCCTCCTTGCGAGCCTCTCCAATGAGAAATGACGTGAACCAACGACCTTGAACCAGTTGGTCTCTGAGCAGCAGGATTTTCAACCCTTGAGAATCTGGCTTTGGCTCGACATCAACAATTTGACTCACTTCGAGTCTTTGAGAATGGCGCCTTCTGGCATTTGAGGGACGGGGGGGTCAGCAATCTGAAATCATGGTTTGACTGCCACACTGAAGTTCACATACCGCAATGAGCCGTTCTACCGACTCCTTCATCAGCTGTTCTGCTAAGGCTTTAAACTCCATTCCAACAATAGAGGAGAGCTTGGAGCGAGCCTCAGGGCACGTTGACAGATAATTCTGGTCTATCTGGTAATGGTCCAACTTCAAGCTGACTTACTAGAGGGAACTACGTTCTAATCGGCAAACGCCATGGATGTTTTCATTAATCAAGAACGAAAGTGAGGGTGTTGTCCTGGGCTGAGTCTCTTGGAAAAGAGTATCATAGAGGGTGGCTGTCACAATTTGATCCCGATCTTGGACGTCGCACTATGTGTTGATCACAATTTAACAACATCCGGATCGTCATGAGGGAAGGAACTTCAAAACCGCTCGGTTTTGGATGAAGGGCGTTTTAAAAAACAGTTGGAAAGACACCTGTGTTTTTCTGTGTCCCAAACTCACGTATGAGTCATGACACTTGAACCACACTTCTTATCCCTTCCATGGACCTGGTAGTTTGTCTGGATGTGTCCGTTTGAGACAAATGATTCCAATTCGACAACGTCGTCATCTGGTCGCATCACCATCAGTCAACCATGAGCAACAAAATCCTCAAAATTTTCCGTTGCACTGGTGTTACAGCATGTGCCCCTAGCGTCTTCAGAGGCTACATCGGAAGTTGTCAATTTGATGCCTATTTCAGCACCTTATGAGAAATCAAAGTCGACTGCTTCTGGACAATCTTCAAGCACATCTTCACGTCATCAAAGGAGAGATAGCTACCAAACTACGGAAACCTTCACAGAGGCCACAAACAATCTTCAAACTCATCACACAGGCTCCGTGAGAGTCACAGACCAAGTGTCTTTGAGCCTAAAAGAGGCTGTGCTGAAATCTCAGCATCGATTGGCTCAAGATACTGGCTTTGTTGTACGTGATGTGGATTTTTCTGCGTGGTTGGTGATGCATCTTGCGCAAAATCGCAACCTGATTTTTGCGTTTTTCTATTCACCCTTCAGATTCTCATGTTTTTTGCGTGTTTGTTCATTCCTCTGTTTTTTTTTTCTGTACTTAACTGTTAATTGGTGTTACTTGTCAGGAATATGAGGTGCTAATTAACAGTTAACACGACCCCTGAAACTGATTGCTTCAGTTCTTCGTCGGATCCGGGACGTTCAGCAATTGACAATCTGTGTTGAGTTCCTGGAATCGCTGAACCAGGAATGCGCAATTCGCTTTCACCTTCGAGTCAAACGAAATGACCCCCAAGTTGATATGCTTCACATCCTGAACGGGGTTCCAGACAAAGCGTCAAACTGCTACTAGGTGGTCGTGAAGAGGAATTGCTTTGGATGAGGAGATAGTGTTCTTGGAGTAGTTGCTGTAGCTAGTGATCTTCATCGGGTCCTTCACACATCCGGTGTCCCTGAAGTGGAGGTCGTCGTAGGGCAAGTTGGCTGTTGAGTGATTGTTGGAGGTGGGTGGTGAAGCTGATATTGATTGTTGGAGAACCTCCACGTTGGCGGGATTTGGAAGTAAGATTTTGAATAGTTCTGAGTTGGGTACAAAACTTCGTCCTTTTGCTAAGTCATCATCAAGAAGCGACCATTCTGACTTTTGATTTCAAAGGTCTCTGGTTTCTGCAACGTGGCGATTAAAGGGAGAAGAGGAGCTCTCGCTCGGTCTTCAGCGGCTCGAGGCAGATCGAGCACTTCGGTAAAAAACTCATCATCGGGCTTTATGAAGAACCGAAAAAATTTCGGAACTTTGAATCTTTTGGAAAAACGTCGCGCGGCTGAATCAGAAACTTTCCCTTTTGCACGTGGTTTTCGTAACTGAAAAAATTTCGGAACTTTGAAAAAACGTCCTTTGGAAAAACGCGCTGGATCAGAAACTTTTCCTTCTGGAGATGGTTTTGGTAATGGGCTTGACAAATGAGATCCAGAGCGATGCGATTCAGGAGCCCGTTTCTCAGAAAATGCAGTCAATGGATTAGAATCTGATTGCAATGATATGTTGGGTGGGTCTGGTGTCAACAAAAGAACTGCAACAACACTGGGAAGCTTTTTCATGTGATCGGGCTGGAACGATAAGATCTGCATGAACATTTTCTTCATAAACAACAACAGGCCCCGTTCTGACATGCACATCGCATCACGTTGCATTTTAAGAAAACCATGGAAGCATCTTGTGAGTTGCGTGCAATATCTCGCCGCCTTCAACTGTATTTTGATCTTTTGAATCTAAAATGCTCTTCCGAGTTCTCAAGCTCCCAAGCTAAAACCGCAATGTATTGTTCAAAGAAGCTCACATGAATGGACAGAATCCATCTCTATATCATTCATTGGCTTTACGGAAATATCTTTTTTATCCTCGTTAATTGATACAAAGGCTTTCCAATCACGGATTGCATTCGCGCGAAATTGGAATGAGGGAATGATTAAGACCAAAACACTGCGGACTGCTGTGCGGCTGCGGGGTCTGACTGAACTCGCACGCCCAGCAAATGCTTCAAAAACAAGATCTTATCGACGGGCGGTGATTCGTCTACCCTTCCCGTTGGTGTGGAACTGACACTGGGCGAGAGAACAATGAACGAACAAACAGTGGTAATTCGATGTTCAGAAAAATGAGTAGCGATTGATGGTGTTGGTTCTTCCTAATCGTGTCTTCCTTGATGACTATAGCAGAATACTAACGAGAACAAGATTATTTGGGACAATGGTGTGGTACTGAAAATGAGATCTCTTGCCTGATTCAATGTCTTCAAGCATTCAGGCGAATAACGATCCAAATTTATCATCGTTGATGTCGAATTATCGTAGCCGATGAGGTTGCGTCCTCTTCATAGCGATGCATTCCTTCGCTCTCGTTGCAAACACGCTTCTCTTACGATCAAGACGCTCCATAAAAAAATAAGCCGAAAATCAAGTACTGAGATGAATGGGATTGACGGAACCGAAGCCATGAGGTAACGGATCAAGCAATTGGGACAGCAGCAACCTATTAACCCTCTCCATTGATCTGTCTTGGTACAGTGAAAACGATCCATAACAATCTAACGACTACACTGAGTCCATCTGACAGCCACACACCGATCTTGTGTTCCAGAATCAGGGAACCTGAAAAGCCAGTAATTTGCCAGGTATGTGTTTCAATTTTTCTCACAACTGCAGCCAGCCTCACCGCGGGATGCAAGTTGTTTCGTTTTTTCCCTTCGCTTGAATCCGTCATTCATCAAAGTGCATCCAACGCAATCTGTTTTGAGTCAGCAGCAGAAAGTTCCACGGCTCCTTAGTGCTCTCACGTGCATTTTTGAAAGTCATTTGCTTCATCTTCGTTCAGCTATTTTGTTCCCTCGTCAAGTCCTTCCGATCATCCCCCACAACTGCGACCATGTTGGCCTTTGGAATGGTGACGTTGTTCTTGATGATGCTGTTGTATGCATTACAAAGCTTCGTCCTGGACTACTTCCTCATTCGTCAGTCATCTACTTTCAGTTCTTACATCAACAGCCCGATATAAATCTGCATTTCTCTTTCGTTCCTCTTTTCTGAAGCTCGGTGGCATTTTATTCTTTCTTTTCTTTCAGTATTCTTCAGTCCGCTGTGTTACATTTTCGTTGCTGTTGATGGATTCGTTCTTCTCTATATGCTTATGAGCTACAACATTGACTACGCTGGTAAGTTTCACCGATGACTTCCAAGCGGAAGTGAGTATTATGACTACACGGATACCTGTGGTAATTCTGGTGCTAATAGGTGACTTGACATCCATCTGGATGTCACTTATGAGTTATTAGCCTATGCTTGTGTTTTGCAGCATGATTTTATCATTCTTTTTCATTCTTTCATTCTTTATTGTTCAGCAACACGCGGGGGTGTTCAATGGATTCTTTATTCCTGGTCTTTTCTCGCCAAGCTTGTCATTTACTATTGGTTCGTCTTTGGTTACGATAAATCCCTCGAAGCTGCTCTCGTCGGAGCCGTCGGGATTTATGCTGTTTTATTCTTCACTCCAGTAAGTCAACCAGTTTCCATCTTTTGTAGTTTTTGCGCACGCTTGTCTTATTCTACCAGATCCTATACAGCATTTTATCATTTCGTGCAGCTCGTCAGCTTTATGGTCCTCCAAGTACAAGCGCTATCACAGTTGAAAGTATGCTTCACGCGGATATGGTTGTCCATGTGATGCTCGACCTTCTTGATCTCATTACCGCATTCCGCTATGCCGATCTGCCCGCAACAGTTCGGCTGGAGAACGGATGGATTCACACATTCGCTGGCTGCGTCATCATCATTGGTATTTTCCTTCATAGCTATTCTTTTCCAACGACAGCTGGAGCAGAGAGTCAGCAACGGGATCCGCATCAGCCTGCCTATCAGGGAGACATATTTTTGACACGCAAACACGCGGCATTGGTGGCCATGTTTCTTGTTGATATTCCACTGATGTTTATCAGAATTTTTCTTTGGGTCACTTATCCAAAAAATCCAGGATTCAGTCCATTTTTGATAAAGAACATCATCTTCCTGCCTTTGCAAGCTTTTCGGTAAGATTCATATCTTGATTTATTGATAATCGACAATTGATGCGTCATATATCGCTCTTCTTGTTCATCCCAATTTCTAACTTCATCCCAATTTTCACACTCTAGGTTGAATCAATGTCGTTTAGCTGAGAGAGAGCGAGCAAAAAGCAGCCAGAGAAAAACCTTTTATACTTCAGAGGTGAGAGTGCCATGCATCTTCAGTTAGAATCCTAGGCCCTGATTTGTTCAGACTGCAAAGGAAGTGGAGGATGGCGGTGCCAGCCAGGCCGTTCAGCAACAGGGGGGAGGGTCCCCACGCACTTCCGTCTTTCCGCCCGGCCGTTCCGGCGCCGTTCCGAGCGGGATTTTCGACCAAGATACGTATGCAGAGCCTCTTCCAGCCACTCCAGGTCCCCCTACATCAAGAAACTCGATAACAGGGGTCAGGCGCCGGAAGAAGAATCAGAAGCAGTCCGTCCCTCCTGGATCCCCAACGCGATTGGACGATCAAGCGCGCGGGAGGAAGAAAAGTCATTCACTGGACCAATCCGCTATGCCGCGCGATGTCCGGTTCCAGGAGCGCCTCTCAGACGTTCCGGCCGCCGGGTTCGTTAAGAAGCTTCAATTGCGGGGAAAAGGGTCCGAGCGATCCCCTGCGGCAGCTTCAGCGCCTGGAGGTGAGATGCCGCGTCTTCAACTGGAGTGATTGATTTTTTTGTTTTTCACAGAAACTTTCGATGGCGCAAATGTGCCATCGGCAAGTGCGGCCACACGAATCAGGGAACCGCAAAGTCCCAACGCAGGCCAAAGAAGCGATCTCGACGCGGACGGGTTTGGTGTTGGATCCCGTAAGTCTTTGCGTGGGACAATCTTGTCATTGTGTTGACACAGTGCCTCCTGGAGTCCCAGAATTTCCTCGGAAGAAAATTGAACGCATCATTGAGGAGTTGAAGAGCGTGAGGGAGGTCCCTGTGACTGGTTTCGGGCTTTGGAAGCTGACCGTTAAAATCTTTCACTGTCTTCGTGTTGGCGGACGACATGGGTTGTCAAGTTTATTGGATGAGAGTTTCGTTTTGGGCTATTGGAAGCAGGTGAGTCTCGTATTCTTGTTCCGGGAGTGATATCATACTGTTCCGTGAGTGTCATTCGTTTCGTATTCTTTCATCAGATTCGAATTGCGTTACCACTGGTTGTTGCGTGGTCGAGCCAAATCGCAATTGTCGCCATTACGCGCAGTTACATCCACGAGGCTCCAATTGAAATTAGTTCATGGAAGATTTGGGACGACGTTCCGCGGGACTATCGGTTGTTCGTTTATTTTGGTGCCGTAAATTTGGGGTTGATGTTCATTTTTTGGATTGGAACTTCTCCGTAAGCATTTGGATTCTTCGACAGATGCAGACTGAGGATCCTCCTCGTCAATATTTAAGTACTGTAGGAGTCCATCTTGATTGTAGTCAAGAGAGAAAAAAAGATCCCATCCATTCCCATCCTTTCCTCTCTCTCTTCAGGTTCCTCGATGTTCTCTACGTTTGTTTTATGTGGGCCACAAGATTTACATCATTCTTTTTGGTTTTCACAACCTTCCGAGATACACATGCTCTTGAGTTGGAAGAGAAATGGAAGCTTCCAGGACCCACTGAGCACATCCTGATTTGGGCTTTTGTTGTCCTTCCCTGCCTTCGACTTCTTGATGTAAGACTCTCCACGTCTAGCTGATTGCGCATCCTTCTCCTACTTCAGGCCTTGTGGCCAATACAAAGTGCTTTTTTGGGACGGAAATATATGCACTTTGTAGTTCCATCGGCAAACAAGAAAATGCAGGCCGCTCTTCTAACAACCGCGTCCACATTCAAAGAGAATCAACTTGACGAAGAGAAGCGTACGTTAATATTTTGCGGAATTGAAATACAAATTTTAAAACAACTTGCCACTTCAATTCTTCGTTTAGGGGCACGGACTGATGAGTCCGGTTGGGTGACAACGAGCTCTGTTCTAGTGTTCTTAAACTGTCGACATTCTCTCGCGCCTGTTTCCTTTGGGGAGCTTTTAATCGGTCCAGATTTGATTAAGGTGGGAGAAATTCTTGTCACGCGACGCAATATAATTCCTCTCGTTCTTGTGATGCATTGTGACGCAATATCACTTCCTCTCAGGATGTTCGGCTTATGGATATGCTTGTCCTCCGCTCGTGGCTTGAACTTGGCTTCACAATTCTCTTTCAGCTGATTGCATTATTCTTATTTTTTAGTTACGTTCATGTGGGAATTTTTGCAGGTGTTATTGTGATGCAATGTATTTATAATGTTTTTATTCAAGCGGTGAGTCCCAAGAATTAAATGTTTTCACAAGAAGTTCTTTGTTGCTTTGTTTAGATTCGTCTTCTAGCCTTGAGGCGGTACGAAGTGAAGGTGCTTTTTGAAGAAATTGTCAATTCCTGGGGCGATCAAGGAAGTCATGTGCTTGAACCTGAAGTGCTCGATGGGACGGAGGACGCGACGAGCGCAGAAGGCGATTTTCACAGTGCTTCGATGCGTTTGAAGAAAGCAAGGAAAAAGCGATTTATTTCTTTGCTTGATTTGATGGAGAAATATCAGCGACAGGGATTTTTCACATCACCAGGAGATATCATACCGAACTTTTTCTGAGCGTCTTAACAACTGGGACAGCCCGACTCTCGACTCATTGAAGTGATTGAGAGTCGTTCTATGGAACGCTTTACTTATGGTCCCCATGAGGTCTTGGCTTTCTCTAAGTGGAACAGCGTGCTTAGTACCAGCAGAGTGCACTCATCTGAATATAAGTGACATCTATTTAACGGGCTTGACTCATCTGACTATAAATTCAAATGGTTGTGTGAACTCCCCGCCATTACTGGATCAGACTATCACCTGCAGTCGATTTTGGACAATACTCGCCTCTTCATCTTGTGAGAAGACAGAAAGTTCTTTTCGCTGTGAGAAGCAAAATAGTTTCATTGCAACTCTCTATCACTTATTTTTCATTAGTGGGACAACACGTCGAACACTCTCAACCTCGTCCCAAATGTAACAGCAATCCGCCTCCGTCATGGCTTGATAACTGTTCGGTACCGTCTAGTTCCATGCGTTCAGATAACTTTGCAACATTTGTTGAACTCAGATTAATCTCACTTTCTAGTGCAGTCAGGCTGTAGGATCCCTGAAATGCTTTTTAGAACATTGATTGTGGTTTTCATCTTCCAACAGCTTCTTGAATCCTCATTTTTTCTTCTGGTGACTTGCGGACCATTGAAGCGGCAGAACTCTGTGCCGTTGATAGACGAAAAACATCAAGGAATGGGACACACGGAACGTCTGACTAAGACGCACATTAAAGCCAGTAATAAAATCATAAGATGAGCTTTGGGCCAAGACGCATTTTAATAAAATCATGAAAAGAGCTTTGGGACTCGTGATTTTGTAAATTCGTCGCGTGTCGATTGCAATCTCTTTATTTCTGTAATTCCGCAATCTTCGAATCCTGGACGTTTGAAAACTTTGAGATACGCATCGATTGTACGAACGACTACAGCTATACGGTCGTCCCTGTCACCACCATCGAGATTGTATTCCACCATATTGTATCTTTGAAGTGCATATTTCAGCGGTCCTTCAATTCAGCGAGCCAAGCTTTCTCTACTTTCTCTCGCTGAAGGGACGGATGCCAGCACAAAAGAGATTGTGGGGAATGGGTGGATGGCGAATCCGATTAAACGCGAAGAAACTGGTCGCGGAGAAGGGGATGCAAGTGGTAGCGTGAGAGCGGAGATAACGGCCAATCTTGTAACGGTCCTGGGTCCCCTTTGGGTCAGCGCATCTGCCAAGGGTTATTAACCCAGTTAACAATTGACTTCCTCATAATCGGACTGATGAGGTGATTCATCGTCCTTGAAGCCATTGTCGCGTCGTTGAGGTTGGCGGCCAGGTTGAGGTTCATCTTGGGTTGGGGGCCTGCGGAGAAGGAACGGGTCTGTTGCTCATTTGGGGGCCTGCTGCACCACGGAGTTGACGTTGGAAGCGGAAGACGAGACCTCACGCATATCTTCCGTTGTTTCGTGCCAGGCCGGCTTCGAAGGGAGGGCCCCATTGTTTTCAAGGAACTGATATAACGATCTTGGGCGACATCCCATCGTCCCTCGGGTGGCGTCTTCACTCTTATCATCTGGAACTATAGAGCATAATAGGCCTAGACCTCTAGCAATTGATGAGGGAGTTAGCGGTACAGAAACGTCCAAAAACGATCATGTATCCTTGCACCTAATAGTTGGAAGGGATAGTATACATTTGAAAATGCATCTTACGCAATAATACAGTATCGCGTCACTTTGTATCCTGCAGTTCTGAATCCCAAATAGCATGAAGGTTCAGGGTTCGCGGCTCTTATCAGTTCTTCTTCCGAAGGGGCCTTCCGCAGATCGATACGGGAGAGAGCTTGACGAAATGATTTACGAATTGGCTTCTCGATGGCCACCAAATTTTCAACCTTGCACTTGAGCGTCACACACAGCGCAGCCGTCAGGATCACAAACCTTCTTTACACCTGCCATTGACTTCACACCTGCCATTGCATTTTGAATCCATAACGCCAGAAGAGAAATCCAAAGTCGCATTTTGAAGAGTGGAGCAATACCGGTGACAGCTTCTATCTTCTGGGACAGTCCCGTCAGAATTCTGAGCCTGGCCTGCGCCCAGCGCATACATGTCAGTTTGCCGCCCAAAACTCAGCATAGAATAATTCCTTAGGCAGTGAAAATGAGTAGATAAAAGAACATTCATCAGGTTAACTAGGTTGGAGCATGATGTTAAATTTTCACAACACTGTAGACTACCTTTTGACACACTAAGAAGAGTCGTGGTCAAGAAACGTGACAACTTCTTGCACCGCTCTTAGGGACTTGTCATGCAGAGATGGTCCTTTTACTGGGTTCAGGCAGTACGACCGGTACGGCCATGTTAGCTGTTTTTGTTTGTTTTTTTACCGGCTTTCGGACTGGTTTTTCTAGCTGGTTTTTTTCCTGCAAAACAACTGCAAAAGTCTCACACCCTGCAATTGACTTTGCGATGCACCTCTACAGCGTTCCCGACGCCATCAACCTCACGCTCTCGCCGATGAACCTCGCAACAATCGCGTGCCTCCTGGCGGCGCTGTTCGCCCTCCGTGGCGTGCGCGCGGCCTACTACTGCCTTCGAGAAAAAATCCTTCTTCTGTCTGACGTCTTACTCGTCGTGGTAATCCTTTACTTGGCCTTCCCAGTCGCCTGGGCTAACTTCTGGAGCGCCCTTCGCCAACTGACAGGGGGGGCGAAGGGACTCCTAGCACCACGGGCGTACTTGGCCACCCCTGCGTATCACGCAGCCAGCGCTCTGGCTTCCTGGTAGCCGGAATGGGATTAAATAGCATCAGGTCTGGGTTCAGAGGGTCTTCAAGTCGCGTGTTCTTCCCGTCAGTTTCGACACCACTTGCATTTCACGGGAGTTCAAACGGTCCGTTATTGGTTTAACATGACACTCCTTGAATGATGGTTTCTCCAAAACGTTGAAGTACTCATTTGTTCTCTGTCGAACTTGCTCCGCATAGTTGCCTTCATCCAATAACCCGGCCGCCGCCATATTCTGCTTTTGAAGCGCGTAGGTCAAAGCCATTTGCAGATACAACCCACTTTTTCTCCGCTTCCAGCCGCTCGTGGTCGATGACAGTTTCGGGCTCTCGTTCCTTGCATGTGAAGCTGTGCCTCTGAAATCGTGCACAGTGTGGTATAATACGATTTTTCCTTACGCAGTAGTTTTTGCAGTATCTTTCCACTTTGCCACGGGCTTGGAAGAACCGGAGGTAGCACGGAGGGTGACGGTGCGTCGCTGTATCCAATTCCAATGCCGATGGCGCTCTTCTTGGATCAAGACGGGCGAAGATTCGGCGGGTCATTCTGTAGACGGGCTTCTTTGTTATTGCGACAAGGTTTTCATTTTTGCAATGTAACGTCACAGAGCAGCCACGACGCTCACAAACCCCCTTCACATCCACAAGGGCAGTTTGAACCCACGAAAGGAATATGAGAGAAATCCAAAATCTCATCTTGCTTGCATGCCAGCTGGTCCGTTTCCGTAGGTGGGGGACAGTGTGTTTGCCCATCTTAATGTCTTCCTATGATCTCATAACCGAGTCAATAGTATTGGCTAGGGGTTGCGAAATTGATACTGACAACGCAACGGAACAAAGTGCATCACCAAAAAAAGAAAATTGAACGCAATGCAGCCTAGCAGTTTCTTCAGCAGATAAAATAAGTAGATAAAAAAACAGCCTATTTATTCATTATGTCATAAAAGCAGACAAATGACGCCAGAGCAGTCAAGTCCTCAGTAGACTACCTTTTGACACACTAATTCTCAAAAGACTCGCGTGTTCTTCCCGTCAGTTTTGACACCACTTGCATTTCACGGGAGTTCAAACGGTCCGTTATTGGTTTAACATGACACTCCTTGAATGATGGTTTCTCCAAAACGTTGAAGTACTCATTTGTTCTCTGTCGAACTTGCTCCGCATAGTACGCGTCGGTGCCTGCGTTCAACCACCCGGCCGCTTTCATATTCTGCGCTTGAAGCGCGTCGGCCAAGGCCACTTGATGGTCATACAGCGATACAACCCACTTTTTCTCCGCTGCATAACGCTCGTGGTCGATGACAACTTCCGGCTCTCGTTCCTTGCAGGTGAAGCTGAGCCTCTGAAATGGTGCACAGTGTGTCAATTAAATAATACAACCTTTCCTTACGCAGTAGTTTTTGCAGTATCTTTCCACTTTGCCACGGGCTTGGAAGAACCGGAGATAGCACGGAGGGTGACGGTGCGTCGCTGTATCCAATTCCAATGCCGATGGCGCTCTTCTTGGATCAAGACGGGCGAAGATTCGGCGGATCATTCTGTAGACGGGCTTCTTTCTTATTGCGACAAGGTTTTCATTTTTGCAATGTAACGTCACAGAGCAGCCACGACGCTCACAAACCCCCTTCACATCCGCAAGGGCAGTTTGAATCCACGAAAGGAATATGAGAGAAATCCAAAATCTCATCTTGCTTTGCATGCCAGCTGGTCCGTTTCCGTAGAGGACAGTGGGGGACAATGTCTGTTTGCCCATCTTAATGTCTTCCTATGATCTCATAACCGAGTCAATAGTATTGGCTAGGGGTTGCGAAATTGATACTGACAACGCAACGGAACAAAGTGCATCACCAAAAAAAGAAAATTGAACGCAATGCAGCCTAGCAGTTTCTTCAGCAGATAAAATAAGTAGATAAAAAAACAGCCTATTTATTCATCATGTTGATTTTTCATAAAAGCATGACGCCAGAGCAGTCAAGTCCTCAGTAGACTACCTTTTGACACACTAATTCTAAGACTCGCGTGTTCCCCCCGTCAGTTTTGACACCACTTGCATTTCACGGGAGTTCAAACGGTCCGTTATTGGTTTAACATGACACTCCTTGAATGATGGTTTCTCCAAAACGTTGAAGTACTCATTTGTTCTCTGTCGAACTTGCTCCGCATAGTACGCGTCGGTGCCTGCGTTCAACCACCCGGCCGCTTTCATATTCTGCGCTTCAAGCGCGTCGGCCAAGGCCACTTGAAGGTCATACAGCGATACAACCCACTTTCTCTCCGCTGCATAACGCTCGTGGTCGATGACAACGTCCGGCTCTCGTTCCTTGCAGGTGTAGCTGTGCCTCTGAAATGGTGCACAGTGTGTCAATTAAATAGTACAACCTTTCCTTACGCAGTAGTTTTTTGCAGTATCTTTCCACTTTGCCACGGGCTTGGAAGAACCGGAGATAGCACGGAGGGTGACGGTGCGTCGCTGTATCCAATTCCAATGCCGATGGCGCTCTTCTTGGATCAAGACCGGCGGAGATTCGGCGGATCATTCTGTAGACGGGCTTCTTGCGACAAGGTTTTCATTTTTGCAATGTAACGTCACAGAGCAGCCACGACGCTCACAAACCCCCTTCACATCCGCAAGGGCAGTTTGAATCCACGACAGGAATATGAGAGAAATCCAAAATCTCATCTTGTTCGCATGGGAAGGGTTTGCATGCCAGCTGGTCCGTTTCCGTAGAGGACAGTGGGGGACAATGTCTGTTTGCCCATCTTAACGTCCCCCTATGATCTCATTTGATGGATCGGCGTGAAATTGATACTGACACCGCAACAAAGTGCATCACCAGTAAAGTGCATCACCAACAAAAGAAATTGACCGTCTCGAAATGCAGCATCCACCAAAATGTAGAGAATCGGGTTCAGAAAAATTGAGCGTGTGCTGACTGTGTTGACAAATGGTTAATTAAAGTAGAAATGCTTTAATGGAATTTCTCTCTTTCCAGTCCCAGACGTGGCTCACCCAAATCCTCTCTCTGTGCACGACTGCATGGATTCTGCAACGTGCAGATCAATGCCACAAAGTACCAATGCAGTTCTAGGAGCAAATGACAATCCGGGTGACAAACCGTTGCAAGAACAGTTTAACAAGGTCTACGCTTCGTCCCAGATGTGTAGGAAGTCAAGCAAACAGTTCTTTTGGCAGCCAACCTAGCTTCTGATCTTGGGAGTGTGGGTCCACTAAAAAGGCAGCAGTGTGTGACTGGTCCAAATTATGTGGAAAGATGACAACGCGGGGAAGAACCCATTGTTAAGACGGCGAGAAAGGGGAGGATCGAAAGGAAATCAAGGTTCCAATGAATCAGGAATTTCCCAGATGGGTGAAGAGAATTCATTAAAAGTCATTCAAAAAAAAGTCAGTTTGGGGGCGGACCTCAAAACATTACAAAAAAGATCTGAATCGTTAAATCGGTTGGTGGCGCTCACACATGGAGTCGTGGGGGGAAGACAGCAACAAATCGTTGAAAACCCTCTCATAGCTTCAGCGAAAGAAGCTGCGGATGAGCTTCAAGATGCGGAATTGTTTGAAAAGGATTATGTACAGGTGAGAGATTCAGATGCAGGAGCGCATTCTGTTCGATTGATCGAATGCCTGTGTATCCACCACACATTCTACTCGCTACAACAGGAATGCGCACTCCTTAGCTTGATTTTCTGATCAGAATGTTCGCGAAAGGCCTTATAAATCCACAGCCAAGCGATGGCTCATCAACGGTGCTGGCATTGGTGCAATACTCGCTCTTCCTTTCGGTCCTATTGGATTGCTGGCCGGAGCTCTGTCAGGATCGGTTATAGGTCTATGCTCCGGATTGGTCACTGATTTGGTGAAATTGAAAAAGAAACACACAGAAGCAGAGAAACAAAAAGTGAGTCATTCCTTGTTCTATTTGACATTCTGGCTTTTATGCTTTTTTACCTCTCATTAGACAAAAATAAAACATTTGATGCGATGGGCTGAGTTCCATTTTTCTTCTTCTGAAGATCAACTGCAACTCCTCTTCAAAGTCTTGGTGGAATATCAGGTGAGTCTCTCGCAGTCTGCTGACAATCTCCGTTAGTCGTGATTACTTTGCTTCGTCAGGCATTAGCAGCAGTGGGTGGCTTCAGTCCAACTGCACGCACACAACTGAAACTGTTGTACAAATTTTTGAAACGTGACGATGTTCAGCATGTGTTATGGTCCTATCTCGATTATTTTTTTTCCCATTGGAGGCAAATGGGGCTACGGGAGATCAGGTACACCCCTGAGTTGTTTGATAGTAGCTTGAATTGACCCCGTTGATATTGAAAATGAATGAGATGAATAAAATGTTGCTTGAATTGATTGGTTTTCTTCAAGCTGGCAGCTATTTCTATTGTTTTTTTAACATCTTTCTCTCTCCAGTATGTGCAACACGGTATTTGAAGTCTGCATCCAGTGCTGCAATCATTTGGACCGAAAGAGGCCCCCAGTTGTTCAACGAATGGAGGATATTCTAGCGGAGTGTCCAGCAGTGATACGCCTATTTGCACAAGCAGAAACAATACAAAGAAAACAAAGAGTAAGGAGTCTCTCGATAGATTCGACATTTCTTGATCAACATCCATCCAATGTTGATTCTGTCTTGATTCTGTCTTGATTCTGCCATATTTTGTGAATTCAGGAACGAGCAGTTCGAGATCGCGATTGGCTGATGTATGCAGATGCAGGAGAAATGACGGCTCAGGAAGTCTTTCGGAGAAATATGGCGCATACAAAACAGTCGTTCATGCAGGGGCCCATCCAACCAACTCAAGTTTCTGAAGAGGAGGCAGTTCAAAGTGCAACAGAATTTCTCCCATCAGGGGAAGACGAAAGTCGAGAAGTAGAAGAAGAATCAGAAAATGAAGAGCGAAGCTTGCCCGAGAGAGATCCCGATGTGACGGAAGTTGTTATGGTATGGATGACTAGTATCGATGCTGAGACTGAGTGGTTAGACTTCATCCGTTTCGATTGACCAGTGCACACAATGGGCCGAGTGCATTGATCTCAAATTCCTAGATGTCTTGGGTGTCGCTTATCTGGGAATTGTCTCTTTGAGAGTTTCCTAAAATGTGTGTTTCATTTCTGCAGTCTGAACCAAGTGAGCCCGAAGAACCAGAATCTCCCAGAGAACCTCCAGAAGAGATTATTGATGAAGCGGGGAAAAGAAAAGAGGAAGAGACGGAGTCTGCGTTCATTGGAAGGATAAAGAGTATCGAAGACGTTGGTTACACGGTGAGGACAATGGATTATCAATGAGGAGGATCCTATGGGTTGAGGAGGATCCTATGGGTGGTCGATCATGATATTGTTGCGATTTCAGAGATACACAGTCGCATCAGCTGATGTTCCACTTCCTATGATTGCGGCTGTAACAGGTCCACTCACACCAATTCCGACACACGTCGCAATATCAAGAGGTCCAACACGCGTGAGTTGATGCCCCACACATATTATCATAGATTTTTTAATTTTGTTTGCAGACTGATGGAGGTAAGAGTCCTTGCTGTTGACGCCCACACTCCCTGCGGCGTTTCACACAAGTGGGCCTTTTGTCTTAATTTAAGTATTTCGCAGCAGTGCCAGGATTGGAAAGAAAATCCTCAAAGAAGAAATTTGAAGAAGGTAATAAATCCTGCTCAATTGTTGATAAATCTAGAAAGGAAGTGCTTAGGTTACTCAGTTACCTTCTATCCATGATTGTTCAAAACGTGGTTAGCCAACTTGTAGCTCAAGCTGGAAGTTCTAAGTTCTATAAATGGAAGATATATTGGCCATCAAAAGACTTTCCAAAATGATAGGTTGTTTGGTTTTCAGAGTTTGTTGCTGTTCCGGTGCCACCAGTTCTTTCAAAAGAGAAAACGCGCAGAGGGCAAAGTTTCGTGAAGCGGAAGACTTCGTTGATCAAAACTGTTGGACCTCCGGCTGCATCGAGAGAGAAACGGCTCTTCCGAAGTCTGACGGATTTGGTGCAATTCGATATCGATCTCAAACATCAGACACCGATGTGAGTTGATGAATTCGTGTAACTGAAAACTTAATTGGAATTAATGGAGCATCATACGAGAATTTCCAAATGTGCAAAACAGTACAGAGAGTTGATTTCCGTGATCACTTACTGCGTTGCTGCTGCCCACGTTCTTCTTCGCAGAGGATCTTATGAAATGGAGTTTTTGGCACGATTGGAGCAGCATGACCAGACATCTAAGGAGTGGGATAATGTTGTCAACAAGCCGCAGTGTACAGTCTACAAGTTTAAGGGTGACAGCCCTGTCGTTTTGGTGAAAGCATATGCCACATTTGAGGGAACGCCTATAGAAGTGTTGTCTCATTTTATCAGACATATTCCCACCCGAAGTCATTGGTATGTCACTAAGGGCCCGCTCTACCTCGCCTCTGACAAACAAGCATGCGTTCGTTATTTTGTCATTCAGGGATAAAACTTTTGAAGACTACCGATTAATAGAAAAGAATGTGGAAGGGAATGAAGTGATCTATTGCTTGATGAAAGCTCCATGGCCAATAGCAAACAGAGATTTCTTGCAATGGAGACGCACAAAGGTTGAAGACGCCGGGGATGTTCTTATTGTACAGCGGTCAGCATCTCACCCTGATTTCCCTGAAAAGCAAGGCGTTGTGAGAGCGGAAACAGTCATATCAGGTTGGATACTGATGTTGACAGAGATGATGTTATAGATCTGCTTCTTCAACGAAAGGGTTTCGCGGCGTCTTCACTTCATTAGATGCCTTTTTATTTACCAGGATACGCGATCCGTCGGCTTGCTGGTTCGAGTGACTCGTCAACACTCTTTCTTGTTGCTCAAACTGATGTTCGAGGATTGTTACCCAAAGTACATCATCCATACTTGCGCTTGATACTGGGATTTGGGTTAACCTCAGTCCAATGCATTCTTATTCAAGAGGTCTCTGAAACTGTTTTTTTGTTCTTTTTTCAGTGGGCCGTTAATCAAGGGGCGCAACGGTCCCCAATTCAATGGACGGATGCTCTCAAAAAGGCATGTTTTGAATATGTCAAAAAATACGGGACCCAACTACCAGATTATGAATGCGCAACTTCGGCGATATAGTACGTGTACTCCTTGATACCAGAGACCTTTGGGCTTCGAAACTAACCCCCTCTCTTCTCTAGCGGTCCTTGACCCACATCATCTCTCTTCCCCACTGGCTAACCTTCTATCCGACTGGCTGCTATGCTTCTCTCCGACTGGCTGCTATGCTTCTCTCCGACTGGCTGCTATGCTTCTTTTCTCACTTTTCATCTCCTTTCTGTTCTAATAGTGCTAATTCCGGTTTTTTCGTTGTGATCGGATCTTTTTCCTTAATAGTCCTTTTTGCATTTGGCAAACAGATTTGGTTCACTAAACAAAATGAGCGACACAGAATCTTTTCCATCGGCATGTCGCACAGCGCAATCAATTCGCCGTATCATGAGAGAATATGATGAAATAAAATCTAGTAAAAACCCCTACTGGACAGCCCAGCCGATCAAAGAAGAAGAACCATATGAGTGGCATTTCACTGTGAGGGGGCCATTAGGAACTGAATTCGAAGTAGGTGTTCAAATTGACGAGAGCAATCTAGTTTTCATCGTCAGGGGGGAATTTATCATGGAAGAATTGTGAGTTTGCTTGTTGAGGAAGATTTCTGATCTCTGGATGGTTTGCAGGTTTTGCCCCAAAATTATCCCTTAGCTCCGCCCAGTTTCACTTTGCTCAACCAGAACGGACGGTAATGAATTGCGATAACAGAATGATCGAATCATGATCGAATCTATAAACAGAATGATCGAATCTATAAACAGAATGATCGAATCTATAAACAGAATGATCGAATCTATAAACAGAATGATCGAATCTATAAACAGAATGATCGAATCTATAAACAGAATGATCGAATCTATAAACAGAATGATCGAATCTATAAACAGAATGATCGAATCTATAAACAGAATGATCGAATCTATAAACAGAGATTTGATACTAAACCAAACAGAATGATTGATACTAAACCAATCGCTGGTCTCTGTTTATAGATTCGAAGTAGGGCGCAAAGTTTGTCTATCAGCGTCGAATTATCATCCCGAGTTGTGGCAACCAGCGTGGGGAATCAGAACAATGTTAGACGCCCTTCATGCATTTTTCTCAACTCCGTGCGATGGAGCTCTCCATAGTCTTAATTGGCCTGCTGAAGTGCGTTCAGCCTATTCAATACATTTCTTACTGATCTCATAGTACAGTTTGTTTGTTGATCTCATGGTCGGCTGTTTTTCAGCTACGTCGTCAATTGGCCATAGAGTCCCCAAAGTGGAAATGCCCTGTTTGTGGGGAAGACAACGCAACACTCGTCGCAACGTATTGTGAAGAGCCGACGCCTCGTCGCCCTGTAAGTTTCCCTTTGCTGTGAAACTTGGATAAATGTTTGAATCTATTCTCTCAGACGCTTCCTTCCTCTATGATTCCTCCATCGATCGCCCGTGCTGTTCCGTATCTGCGCGAGCGAAGCAGTTCGGTGACACAGGATGGTCACTCAGCAGCTCCGGTAAACGATGTTCCTCCCCCCGAGGCTACAGAAGAGCAACGTCGTACGTTCCAATCACGAGTCCTCTATCGTTATTAAAAGACAAAGAAAATCTAAAAATAAGTTTTCATTTGTAGGACTTCGTCGGGCTCGCAGTGCAGGACGCTTGACTCATTCGCGATTGACCTTCTTTGAGCTGTTCCGCATTTTCGTCGTTCTTCCTCTTCTTCATTTATCCTCTTACGTTTCCGTTCCCTGGCGTTTTCCCAGCCGTTCTAATAAATTGCTTCTGGCCATCGATGTGGTGAGTTCGGTTTTAGTTGTGCTGACTTGCTTCTTAATTGGGGACATCTATTTCAACCCCACACCACGTCGAAGTGTTGCGAGTCCTTGGCGTTTTATTTTGTGAGACGAATACTTAACAACCACCTAGAGTTAAAACAAGAGTACTGGGTGACAAGAGTGAAACACGAGTCGACTTTAGTGCAAACGATGGCCTGGATATCAAGCCAATAACGCTTTCAAGCTCATATAGGACTGCGCGTTTCTAGTTCTGCGTGCACGCCCGGAACGACAGCTCATGCCACTAATTGTCCACTCTCTCCCCAATTATTACATCATGGATAAGTCCAAAGCAAACCGCGCCGGTGCAGGAGCTCCTTCTCAATCAGCAATGGGTAAGATGTTTGTTCAAATGAGCTTTTAAATCAAGAGTCTTTGCCGGTGAGAATCCGTCCATCTTGTCGTTTCTCTTTCGCAGGACCTGCGCGTTCCGCTGGAGGAAAACCTGATTGTGGTGCTTCTCGTGCAGGTCAGATTCTATGATCCATTCAACGCTGGTTGTCGATTGAATAAAACTCGCAAACATTCAACGCTGTTCACCATGATCTTTACTCGAGAGATCTTATCTAACTTCGCGGAATCTTGAAATATATCAAAATGATTTGTCTTCCAGGAGGACACGCGGATCAAACAGCTGCTCAAGCAAATCGGCAGGCGGGTGCTCAAGGCGCTCACGCGAGCCACAAAATGTAGTTAACAATTTCAATACTGAACGCCGGAGAACGAATATTTTTACTGGCGTGTAAAACTTGACCATCTGTTAAACCCACCAGTAGCAGTCCCTTCCAAATGGCGCACAATTTTGTCCACAAAAACCTGTTCGTTCGCCGAAAAAGTCAAAATTCTAATGATTTCGAAGTTGTTGCAGGAAGGGATGCGTTTTGTCGAACAGAGGGAACCGCCAGAAAGGAAACCGAAATTTCGGAAAAGGGCATCTGGTTGAAAATGCAGGGCAAAACTTCTTCTCCAATTGTCTTCCATCCGGGAGATCTTTTACTTGAATGTTCGCCCATCGCACTTCAAATCGATGGTGATGGAAAATCTTTGAATTGCACCGGATGTGGAATAGAAGCAACAAGCAATCAATCGTTTTTGAGATGTTCTCAGTGCAAAGTAAGAACATGAAATTCGGAAACGACTACGAGATGTTGGCCTGTGATCCCTTGAGGTGGTTTGTTGAGAAGACAAACTTAGAAGATCACAGTTCTAAATCCTAAGATGAAGTGCTAATGAAAATTTCATGTCTTCAGGTTGTCCATTACTGCACACGCGCGTGCCAAAAAGAGTCATGGAAGCAGGTGCATTCTACCGAATGTCCGCTTCTAACAGAAGGGACTTCCATATCAGAAATCTTGAAGCGGAAAACAAATTTCCCTCCGCGTTCAACGCGAACAGTTCGGTTTTTAGCGACAATTGTTGCTAAAATTTTATCAGAAGAAAAAATAAGTCTTTCGCAGCTTCCTTCCTTGTTCGCTACTAAAAACAGAACACAGTTGTTGATGGATGACAACAAGATTCCTTTGAAGGATATTTACGGGCCAAGTCCTTCGACGTTAAAAATTGTTTCACTGATGGTCCCTGATATCAATAGTGTCGATCCGGATGAAGACCAATCTACAGTTTGTAAGATCGTAGGTTTCATTATCTCATCCATTGTATTAAATCAACTTTTAACTCTACAGTTGCCACGTTGGCTTGCTCTATTCTCACAAGGTCTCCTCATCCTTCCAGCACGGATGTTCCACACATTCGATTTATAGTTCCTAAAATAAAAAGAAATGGATTCTCTCTCGGAAGCGTCACTTCTGAAGTCATTGGATCTGGCGTGTATCCATTCACTCATTTCATCAACCACTCGTGAGTTTCGGGGTCTATTCTGCGTCTCAAAACGCTCTTCAAGGAAAACAGCTGATGTGGATTACATCTTACGTTCGATGAAATAGCATTCAACTCTGTAGTGATTGGGACTGTTTCTATCAATCTCTGCTTTCCAGTATTTGAACGTCCTTCGTCAGGTGCTCCCCGAATGCATGCGTCTTATCTCATCGCAATAGACTTCAATTTCGAGCAGTTCGAGAAATTCGAGAAGGTGAAGAGGTGCGTCATACAAACTTGGACCATCGAAGAACAACGATTCAGCTCTCATTCATGTTAAAAAAAAAAAAACTCTCTCATTCATGTTTCGCAGGTGACGTTTAGCTATTTCTCTGGAACAGCTCCAATTGAAGGTGCGTCAACGAGAAAAGATTTCAACAAATGTTCGTCTTGCAGAGCGACAGAAAGAATTAGCAAATTCCTTCTATTTCAAATGTGGTTGCTGGTTTTGCCATTCCCAGTCCCCATTCACGGTAAGTCTCCTTTCAGTGAAGCTCAATTTTCCACAGTCTCTTTCCCAGATAGCGCATAATTTGAGCATAGAAGAGCCCATTTGTTCAGAGTGCGAGCAGGACTACCTCGAAAACGAAGATCGATATCAACAGGATTTAGTTGCTTTGGGATGCAAGAAAATGGCGCCTCCGTTCTCTCTTTTGTTTTCGACTGATTGGTTCAGAAGTCTGTTCAATTGTATTTCGGAGAAGGAAGGGGTTGGCGGGTTCAGCTCCAGTCTTGCGTGTCACTTCGACTCAGTTGATCTTCCACCGTCTTTCGAGTCACTGTTCGCTCATCCGCCCCTGATGATGAAGAAGGATGATTGGGACTCATTGCATCCCATTCGCTGCTGCCGGCGTTGTGGAAGACAAGAAGCCGGATGTTTTGTCGATGAGTATATAAATTTCCTCAACATCAACTCGAATCAGAATATCGACTCTGTGATCGACTTTATTGAACGTGGTTGGGCTACAACGTCCAGATCGGATGACCAGAGAATTCAACTAGGGGAGACCATTCTAAAATCTTTGGAAGACAGTTTCGCTAATTTGGTCCACGAGTCTCCAAATCTCCCTTTCCGTCGGTTCTTGTTATGCAGCCGAGTCCACACGTATGAAATATCATCAAATTGCCCAAATGCAAAATTGTCGCTCTGCAGGTTTCATAATCGCCTGCAGTTGCTATTTCGATCGTCTGATTCGTTCAATAAGAAAGTTCAACGCCTTGTTCCGTGGTTTGTCCTCTCACTAGGTAGGCGAAAATTGCAAATCTCTCCATCGAATTCTTTTCAGTCAGAACAGGCGTCGATGCATGTCGTTACGTCGGATTCGAATTGTGTTGGTTCGGAAGCTCGATTCTCACGTAAGTTTTTCGTTCGCGTACCACAATGCAAGTCGTGTTACAGAGAATCTTTGGAGGAAACGTTGAAAGCGCGCGCCTCCAAGGCCTCCATTGGAATTATCAGTTTCGCGATCGAAGTGGGTGTCGATACAGTGCGATAGTCACTAGCATCTTCAATGTGGCGCTCAACATTTTGATCCTTCGTCTTCTCTCTTTTTTATTTTAGATTTTGTCGTTATTCGGGGATGTGCATAAAATCGAAATTGAAAAGGGACGTGAAGCTCTTCTAGACGCTAGAGCAGTACTTTTTGAAATCGAACGTAGTACAGCAGCAACACTTGAACTCTAAATAAGCATCGGAAGGAATTTTAGAATGTGAAGAACTTCATTGTAATTCATATGTGGGACTGAACAGGGCTTCCTTTCTGGAAGTGGAAATGGAATTATGTTTCCGCGACCGCAATAGCTATTGAGCGGTCACTCACTCTAAGCGGTCACTGATACCTTACCGGCTGCTCATCTTAGTGGACACTCGTTCATTTGTCCGCCTGTGACACTTCGTTTCGTTTTCATCGCAATCGTCATGATGCAGCCCTTATTTTTGGCAAACCTGCGGAATCTGCCGAAGCGATCTCCTTCCCTTCATCTCGCTGACTGTCGTCGCCAGTGGAGTTTTCTTCCTCGCGCAGTGGCCGCTACCCCAAAAAATGAAGATCAAATTGACCAACCTGCCGTGGAGAATCCGTCGCGGGCTGTCATTGAGACCCCGATCCTGGTCGTCGGTGCTGGCCCCGTTGGAACCACGTTGTCGATGTTGCTCAGCCAGTTACGCATCCCCCACATCCTCATCGATCAACATCCATCAATTGATGCCATCAGCAACGCAGCCCCTCAGGCTCATTTCCTATCGAATCGTTCCATGGAAGGTGAGAATTGTATGACACAGTTTGCCTGGACGCTATCGACATCGCAGAGATCATCTCTGCGTACGCGTGGGACAGCTAGTGACATACCCGCCAGTCGCCGGAACAATTTCATTCTTCTGTCTTCTTCGTAGTCTTTCGGTCTATGGGACATATTGATAACCTCGTTCTTAAAAATTCTCCACCATTACGAGATTGGAGGAACACGTCTTATACAACATCCGTGAACATACAAGATAACTGGTCGAATTTACTTTGCATTCATGATCACTTTCAGCATCTTCGGACGACTGGCGAATCCTACGTGGATCCCCACAGTCCATCCCTTGTTTGCCACCTTCCCCAAAACATTCTCGTTCCGTTCTTGCTCCGCCACAGCATCGACAATCTTGGTTTCGCCGACATTTCGAACACTCTCTCTTTCAATGACGCGTCGGATGAGACACCGCAACGATTCGTTTCTCCTAACGGAAATCTTCTCCTGGGATTTGAATGGGCGGGCGGATTCTCAGGCCGATTGGGGGTTGAGAGTTTTCTGCGTTCGACGACAGACGACAGAAGCATCATCTGTCAAAGGTAGGACATGTTTGCTATCATGTCTGACATACACAGCGTCCGATTCTCGAGTCTTTACGTATTATTCGAGCTCTTTGTCCTCGGCAGCGGATTCGTTATTGGGACAGATGGCGTTCACAGCTCAGTCAGGGAATGCTTATTAGAGACTGAAGGAGTGCGAATGGAATCCATTGACTCTCCGGACGATATGATCAACGTTGGATTTGAAAGCAAAGAGTTGGGAAAGATATTAAAAGAACAAAATCCAGGAATGCTTCATATGGTGATGAATGGAAAAGTAAGAAACAGACCCTCACCCCCTCTCATTTTTAATGATCCACACCACTCGACACAAAAGATCGGAAGACGTTTCTTTCATCCTCTGAGATTGGAACGAGTCACTTTGGTCATATTCACAACTCAACTTCAATGTGCTGAATTCCCATCTTGCTCAGACGATGGCAGTCCTGATTGCTTACAACTTGGACAAAGGACAATTTGCTGCTCATTTCCCGTATTTCCGATCCCATCAATCGTTCGAGAAAATGTTTAACGAGAAAAAAACACGCTTGAAGATCAACGCGATCGCAGGAAGAACATTAAATGACGTCGAGTTACAGGTTCGACCCATCAAAACGTAAAACTCTTTGTACTCTTATCAGAGTGTGCGACGCTGGAAATTATCAAACATGCTTGCGACGCGATTCAGAGATGTTTCAACTGGACGCGTTCTGATTGCAGGGGATGCTGCTCACTCGATGCCACCTTCAGGTTCGTTGCCATGGTTTTGATGAGAACCATAACCACGAAGAAATGGAGACCCATGCATAGACAACACTTCACTGAGTATCCGAGGCGCCTTAGTTGCCAGTCATGAAGAGCTCATTGAAGATAGACTCGTACTCCCCTTGTATGTTATCAGGAGGACTCGGAATGAACTGCGGAATTGCAGATGCAAACAATCTCGCATGGAAACTTGCTCACGTGTATCACTTCAAAAAGTCCAAGTGAGCCTTCAAAAATTGCAGAACTCGAGTGAGGCAAGAGGAGTTCAATCGTTGTTTCAGGTACTCAGATCCCGATTGTTTGATGGGATCTCCGGTCGATATGAAAGGGTCACGCTTGTTGGAGTCCTATGCCGCTGAGCGTTACTACGCCGCACATGTGAGTGAATCGTTGGCCACTACATTCACATCTTGGGGCACTTTTCCTCTTTTTTCAGTATACAATTCAAACAGCAAGAGAGAACCTCAAAATTTCTCGCAATCTTCCGAATCTTCTCGGGTTGAAATATTCGTGGGCAAAATCCATCTCAGACAAGATCGTCACCACTCGGATCAGCGTGACGCGTAAAACTCGGCTTCAACTGGCATGGATTTGGTCAATCGCTGATAAACTCTTTAACATTGGTTTCCATCTTGGATTGAAATGGGTAGGAGTAGACGATGATGCTACTCTCTCTCTCTGTCCCTCTCTCTCTCTGTCCCTCTCTCTCTCTGTCCCTCTCTCTCGCTGTCCCTCTCTCTCTGTGTCCCTCTCTCTCTGTGTCCCTCTCTCTCTCTGTCCCTCTCTCTCGCTGTCCCTCTCTCTCTCTCTGTCCCTCTCTCTCTCTGTCCCTCTCTCTCTCTGTCCCTCTCTCTCTTTGTCCCTCTCTCTCTTGCTTCCACTTTCCTTTCTCTATCTTTCTTCTCTCATTCTTTTTTCTCTCTATCTCTTTGAACCCTTCTCATTCTCTAGCCCCTACTTTTTAGTTCCATCCGAGATCACTTCCATCAGCGAACTCGTTTCATTCGGTTGCTTCTAGCCGCTCAGATCCGCGAAGTTCATGTCTGTGTTGTTTTGATCGCCTGTCTTTGTTTTTCAGGTGACCCTCCAAAAATGGATCTTTCCGATCTGGATGGTTCAACAACGACGTGCTGAGGTCAGTTCAAACAAATCAAAGCATCTCCCTTCATTTCTCATTCAGTCAATCGTTGATGATCTTGTCTCAGAGTCTCACGCATCAAAAACGTTCCCTTCTTCCTGTTCTTTCATGGGGAGCTGATCTCGCTTGTGCCTATCGCAATAGTCCCTTAAACCCTCAAGTCCAAAATGCGATCCCATACTTACGGGTTGGTGAACAATATGAGAGCAGTCTTTATTCTGCGATCTGCACCAGTTCACTGACGCTGTGTGTCTTCAATCAACTGCGTAACATTTCGTACTCCCTCTTATTGAAATGCAACAAATTCCCTTCTCTATTGATCGACGTCTCATATCTCACGACGGTCTTTACACACAAGACAATCACCTTCTTTTTAATCTTTCTCCAATTCCTTGATGGTTTTCAGGCACCATTGGATCCCACACTTTATTATCCCCCAACAATCGAAGGATGTCGAATTCCTCACACGTATATTCTGATCCAACAGGATGGCGATGGTGAGAAATGATCCCCATTAACGGATCCTATTGGCTCAATCGAACCTGTTCAATCGCTTTCCTGGAGTCTTCATGAGTTCTTCCTGCATGTCTTTACATGTGTTTACATGTCTTTACATGTGTTTACATGTCTTTACATGTGTTTACATGTCTTTACATGTGTTTACATGTCTTTACATGTCTTTTTTTTACTGTTTTTTTCAGAATCGTTGTCGCATATGATGTCTACCATCGATCTCCCTCATCTTAAGACGCCAAGCTATTCTTTTTGCCTCTTAGTTTGGAATCTTGGAGCGTGAGTGGATAGTCTCATGTTGGATAGTCTCATGTTGGATAGTCTCATGTTGGATAGTCTCATGTTGGATAGTCTCATGTTGGATAGTCTCATGTTGGATAGTCTCATGTTGGATAGTCTCATGTTGGATAGTCTCATGTTGGATAGTCTCATGTTGGATAGTCTCATGTTGGATAGTCTCGCTCAATGTGGATGACAGAGTCAGATGGGTTTGGCTGGGGTTCATGGCAATGTGTTGGATAGTCTCGCTCGATGGGCGATCGTGCAGCTGGAGATGACTCTTTGTTCTTACTCAGACTCTATCGAGTGATTGGGCAACTCAAGAAGTCATTCCAAACAAAGGACGCGTCTCTTGCACTGGCATCCACTTCGGAAAGCAATACCACGTCACTGCTACGAAAGACTTTGAATGATCAGAATCAGCCGCTGGACTCAGATGATCAAAAGAGCTTCGAGACCTTCCTGTCCAAAATTTTTGTCGTTTTGTGGAGGCCCCTTGATAAGACGTCTATCGTTGACGGTGCGACGAGCTTGGCGGGAATGTACGGAATCGAGGAAGTGAAAGCACATTTTCCAGCTATCGGAATTTCTCCACTTGAGTTACCAGGAGAAGAGAAAGACAGACTGGGAATGGAACTCGAATCTGAACAAATGGAGATTGAAGAGGTTGTTGGCGCAGAAGTGAAAGACGTTGAAACTCAATCGGAAGAAATTCAGACACAAGGAGTTGAAATTCAGATAAGCGAAAATGAAATAGACCTTCAGTCTCTCGTGGAATCAACATTTGAGGTGAAGAAGGTTTGGAGTGATGCGTCCACATTGGGTGAGTTGGATAAATTAAGATAGATGAGAGTAGAATAGACGGGTATTGAGGTTTCCAACATCCCCAGAATTTGACCTTGCGGATATTGAATGGGATTATTTTTTTGGTGTAGAAAATTTCAAACAAGCTCTTCGCGTTCAACATTTGAGTGAAGCTGCCATTCTCCTCCGTCCAGACGCACACATTGCTACAATGTGTAAATCCACGATCAATCCTGATATCTTGGAGTCGTTTGCATCTGAATCTTTAAAATTGCCGCTCGGATGACCGCAACGTCCAATGAACAAGATCATTTTCACGAAAGTCAATTGAGGGGCGTAAAAGGATGAACGTGTGAGCTCTGGACAAGGAAAGTCTGGATGGCTCAATTTTTTCTGTTTTCTAGCCCATTGATGCGGAGGAGCACTGTACGAACTGAAACAAGCCTGGGTATCACGCAAGACACGAGAGAGAGAAATTGAATGGAACAAACGCAATTGAACTCATAAACATCTTGAAAATGTCAGATGGGATCGTTGTTTGAAAATGTCAGATGCGATCGTTGTTTGAAAATGTCGTGTAATCAAAGATTCTCTAGTGATTCAAGCTGGAAAATGAGGTTGAGAACTGCACAGCTCACTCAGCCGAGGGAAGTGTAGGATCTTCCGCAGGGTAAGAAAGGGCTTGGAGCAGTTGGTATACATGTGCAAGCACCGGAGTATCGGCGGCGGTTAGTTGAAGGCATTGGGCTGCAGATATGGTACCCTAAAGAGAAGACTCTGTTGGTTTGAATCTTGTGCAGGATGGAAGCACATTCACATCCATCGGCAATTTCTGTGCCGCCAGTTTTTTTGGGAAATCAACATTCCGAGTCCAGATCAGAAAAGTATTGATCACGCAATTATGGAAAGTTCGGCGTATAAGAGAGACTTTTTCCATTTACAGAACCCACCAGAAGAGGCACCTTGTTGTTACAATTTTGTTTTCACCGGTCATATAGTTCGCCCTGTCGGCCGAACAGAACAAAGCGACTATTCAAGAGCGAAGAGTCCAACATGGCGATGTAAACACGGAAGGAAGCACAATTCTTCCTGTTGTGAGTTTTTTATTGCCGTGAGCGTTGTGACCCCTTGGTGCAGGTCCCTACGTATTGTGGAAGAATGGAGGAGAACCAGACAGAGCTTTATCGAGTTTCCGACAACCACATGAAGTGTATGACAAATATCAAGATAGTCTTCAGATGTCGGATTTGATTTTTCCCTTCGAGGCTTCTGTAGGTTTTGAACATCTATTGCATCACGTTATGTCCTTGCCCTGTCAGTGTGGAGCAATCGTTACTGAATTAGGAAATGTCGTGAGACTCAGCCGCTCTGAATTTCTTTCCCTCCAGAGTTCTTTTTGGCACAACTACCTTCGTACATATGGAGTTCTAAAGCACACTTTGGAGACCGACAGGCTGGATCTTTTTGTCCCCCCCAGCGCTTCTTGAGACGTTGAAAGCACTTGTCAAAACTCCGCCAGCCTCACAAAACGCGGGGTCTCCAGAGATATTGAAGAGCCACCGCAGCAGAAAACAATCGCTTGATGAGGTAATGATGTTTTTTGAAGCGTCTTTGTATGTTTTTTGTGTCACAGATGCTGATGCTGCGCTTTTCCGACGAATTAGAAGCTGAGCAACCAAAGAGATCTCCAGCAGCAGACGAACCCGAAGAGCCTAAATCTGACGTGTTGCCACCAGAGGAAGCAGTTACCGCCCCAGAGGGGAATCATCTGCGTGCAGAACCATCTCCGTTAATAATGGAGGCCAAAGAGCCAGACGCTAAATCGTTGCCAGTAGAGGAGACCAAAGAACAGGAGCCTAAAGCATTGCCAGTGAAAAAAGCAAAAGCTAAAGGTGTGAATGCTACTGCCAACAATCGCCTCGCAACCATCTGTGTGCAGAACCATCTCCGTTAGTAATGGAGGCCAAAGAGCCAGACGCCAAAACGTTGCCAGTAGAGGAAGCCAAAGAACTGGAGCCTGAAGCATGGCCAGTGAAGAAAGCAAAAGATAAAGGTGTGAATGCTACTGCCAACAATAGCCTCGTAACCATCTGTGTGCAGAACCATCTTCGTTAATAATGGAGGCCAAAGAGCCAGACGCTAAAACGTTGCCAGTAGAGGAAGCCAAAGAACTGGAGCCTAAAGCATTGCCAGCGAAGAAAGCGTTTTCTGGCCCAAAAGCTAAAGGTGTGAATGCTACTGCCAACAATAGCCTCGCAACCATCTGTGTGCAGAACCATCTTCGTTAATAATGGAGGCCAAAGAGCCAGACGCTAAAACGTTGCCAGTGGAGGAGGCCAAAGAACGGGAGCCTAAAGCATTGCCAGTGAAGAAAGCGTTTTCTGGCCCAAAAGCTAAAGGTGTGAATGCTACTGCCAACAATAGCCTCGCAACCATCTGTGTGCAGAACCATCTTCGTTAATAATGGAGGCCAAAGAGCCAGACGCTAAAACGTTGCCAGTAGAGGAAGCCAAAGAACTGGAGCCTAAAGCATTGCCAGCGAAGAAAGCGTTTTCTGGCCCAAAAGCTAAAGGTGTGAATGCTACTGCCAACAATAGCCTCGCAACCATCTGTGTGCAGAACCATCTTCGTTAATAATGGAGGCCAAAGAGCCAGACGCTAAAACGTTGCCAGTAGAGGAGGCCAAAGAGCCATTGCCAGTGAAGAAAGCGTTTTCTGGCCCAAAAGCTAAAGGTGTGAATGCTACTGCCAACAATAGCCTCGCAACCATCTGTGTGCAGAACCATCTTCGTTAATAATGGAGGCCAAAGAGCCAGACGCTAAAACGTTGCCAGTGGAGGAGGCCAAAGAACGGGAGCCTAAAGCATTGCCAGTGAAGAAAGCGTTTTCTGGCCCAAAAGCTAAAGGTGTGAATGCTACTGCCAACAATAGCCTCGCAACCATCTGTGTGCAGAACCATCTTCGTTAATAATGGAGGCCAAAGAGCCAGACGCTAAAACGTTGCCAGTAGAGGAGGCCAAAGAGCCATTGCCAGTGAAGAAAGCGTTTTCTGGCCCAAAAGCTAAAGGTGTGAATGCTACTGCCAACAATAGCCTCGCAACCATCTGTGTGCAGAACCATCTTCGTTAATAATGGAGGCCAATGAGCCAGACGCTAAAACGTTGCCAGTGGAGGAGGCCAAAGAACGGGAGCCTAAAGCATTGCCAGTGAAGAAAGCGTTTTCTGGCCCAAAAGGTAAAGGTGTGAATGCTACTGCCAACAATAGCCTCGCAACCATCTGTGTGCAGAACCATCTTCGTTAATAATGGAGGCCAAAGAGCCAGACGCTAAAACGTTGCCAGTAGAGGAGGCCAAAGAGCTGGAGCCTAAAGCATTGCCAGTGAAGAAAGCGTTTTCTGGCCCAAAAGCTAAAGGTGTGAATGCTACTGCCAACAATAGCCTCGCAACCATCTGTGTGCAGAACCAACTTCGTTAATAATGGAGGTCAAAGAGCCAGACGCTAAAACGTTGCCAGTAGAGGAGGCCAAAGAACTGGAGCCTAAAGCATTGCCAGTGAAGAAAGCGTTTTCTGGCCCAAAAGCTAAAGGTGTGAATGCTACTGCCAACAATAGCCTCGCAACCATCTGTGTGCAGAACCAACTTCGTTAATAATGGAGGTCAAAGAGCCAGACGCTAAAACGTTGCCAGTAGAGGAGGCCAAAGAACTGGAGCCTAAAGCATTGCCAGTGAAGAAAGCGTTTTCCGGCCCAAAAGCTAAAGGTGTGAATGCTACTGCCAACAATAGCCTCGCAACCATCTGTGTGCAGAACCAACTTCGTTAATAATGGAGGTCAAAGAGCCAGACGCTAAAACGTTGCCAGTAGAGGAGGCCAAAGAACTGGAGCCTAAAGCATTGCCAGTGAAGAAAGCGTTTTCTGGCCCAAAAGCTAAAGGTGTGAATGCTACTGCCAACAATAGCCTCGCAACCATCTGTGTGCAGAACCAACTTCGTTAATAATGGAGGTCAAAGAGCCAGACGCTAAAACGTTGCCAGTGGAGGAGGCCAAAGAACGGGAGCCTAAAGCATTGCCAGTGAAGAAAGCGTTTTCTGGCCCAAAAGCTAAAGGTGTGAATGCTACTGCCAACAATAGCCTCGCAACCATCTGTGTGCAGAACCATCTTCGTTAATAATGGAGGCCAAAGAGCCAGACGCTAGAACGTTGCCAGTAGAGGAGGCCAAAGAGCCAGCGGCTAAAACGTTGCCAGTAGACGAGGCCAAAGAACTGGAGCCTAAAGCATTGCCAGTGAAGAAAGCGTTTTCTGGCCCAAAAGCTAAAGGTGTGAATGCTACGCCAACGATAGCCTCGCAACCATCTGTGTGCAGAACCATCTTCGTTAGTAATGGAGGCTAAAGAGCCAGACGCTAAAACGTTGCCAGTAGAGGAGGCCAAAGAGCCAGCGGCTAAAACGTTGCCAGTAGAGGAGGCCAAAGAACTGGAGCCTAAAGCATTGCCAGTGAAGAAAGCGTTTTCTGGCCCAAAAGCTAAAGGTGTGAATGCTACTGCCAACAATAGCCTCGCAACCATCTGTGTGCAGAACCAACTTCGTTAATAATGGAGGTCAAAGAGCCAGACGCTAAAACGTTGCCAGTAGAGGAGGCCAAAGAACTGGAGCCTAAAGCATTGCCAGTGAAGAAAGCGTTTTCTGGCCCAAAAGCTAAAGGTGTGAATGCTACTGCCATAGCCTCGCAACCATCTGTGTGCAGAACCATCTTCCTTAATAATGGAGGCCAAAGAGCCAGACGCTAAAACGTTGCCAGTAGAGGAGGCCAAAGAGCTGGAGCCTAAAGCATTGCCAGTGAAGAAAGCGTTTTCTGGCCCAAAAGCTAAAGGTGTGAATGCTACTGCCAACAATAGCCTCGCAACCATATGTGTGCAGAACCAACTTCGTTAATAATGGAGGTCAAAAAGCCAGACGCTAAAACGTTGCCAGTAGAGGAGGCCAAAGAACTGGAGCCTAAACCATTGCCAGTGAAGAAAGCGTTTTCTGGCCCAAAAGCTAAAGGTGTGAATGCTACTGCCAACAATAGCCTCGCAACCATATGTGTGCAGAACCAACTTCGTTAATAATGGAGGTCAAAGAGCCAGACGCTAAAACGTTGCCAGTAGAGGAGGCCAAAGAACTGGAGCCTAAAGCATTGCCAGTGAAGAAAGCGTTTTCTGGCCCAAAAGCTAAAGGTGTGAATGCTACTGCCAACAATAGCCTCGCAACCATCTGTGTGCAGAACCATCTTCCTTAATAATGGAGGCCAAAGAGCCAGACGCTAAAACGTTGCCAGTAGAGGAAGCCAAAGAACTGGAGCCTAAAGCATTGCCAGTGAAGAAAGCGTTTTCTGGCCCAAAAGCTAAAGGTGTGAATGCTACTGCCATAGCCTCGCAACCATCTGTGTGCAGAACCATCTTCCTTAATAATGGAGGCCAAAGAGCCAGACGCTAAAACGTTGCCAGTAGAGGAGGCCAAAGAGCTGGAGCCTAAAGCATTGCCAGTGAAGAAAGCGTTTTCTGGCCCAAAAGCTAAAGGTGTGAATGCTACTGCCAACAATAGCCTCGCAACCATATGTGTGCAGAACCAACTTCGTTAATAATGGAGGTCAAAGAGCCAGACGCTAAAACGTTGCCAGTAGAGGAGGCCAAAGAACTGGAGCCTAAAGCATTGCCAGTGAAGAAAGCGTTTTCTGGCCCAAAAGCTAAAGGTGTGAATGCTACTGCCATAGCCTCGCAACCATCTGTGTGCAGAACCATCTTCCTTAATAATGGAGGCCAAAGAGCCAGACGCTAAAACGTTGCCAGTAGAGGAGGCCAAAGAGCTGGAGCCTAAAGCATTGCCAGTGAAGAAAGCGTTTTCTGGCCCAAAAGCTAAAGGTGTGAATGCTACTGCCAACAATAGCCTCGCAACCATATGTGTGCAGAACCAACTTCGTTAATAATGGAGGTCAAAAAGCCAGACGCTAAAACGTTGCCAGTAGAGGAGGCCAAAGAACTGGAGCCTAAACCATTGCCAGTGAAGAAAGCGTTTTCTGGCCCAAAAGCTAAAGGTGTGAATGCTACTGCCAACAATAGCCTCGCAACCATATGTGTGCAGAACCAACTTCGTTAATAATGGAGGTCAAAGAGCCAGACGCTAAAACGTTGCCAGTAGAGGAGGCCAAAGAACTGGAGCCTAAAGCATTGCCAGTGAAGAAAGCGTTTTCTGGCCCAAAAGCTAAAGGTGTGAATGCTACTGCCAACAATAGCCTCGCAACCATCTGTGTGCAGAACCATCTTCCTTAATAATGGAGGCCAAAGAGCCAGACGCTAAAACGTTGCCAGTAGAGGAAGCCAAAGAACTGGAGCCTAAAGCATTGCCAGTGAAGAAAGCGTTTTCTGGCCCAAAAGCTAAAGGTGTGAATGCTACTGCCATAGCCTCGCAACCATCTGTGTGCAGAACCATCTTCCTTAATAATGGAGGCCAAAGAGCCAGACGCTAAAACGTTGCCAGTAGAGGAGGCCAAAGAGCTGGAGCCTAAAGCATTGCCAGTGAAGAAAGCGTTTTCTGGCCCAAAAGCTAAAGGTGTGAATGCTACTGCCAACAATAGCCTCGCAACCATATGTGTGCAGAACCAACTTCGTTAATAATGGAGGTCAAAGAGCCAGACGCTAAAACGTTGCCAGTAGAGGAGGCCAAAGAACTGGAGCCTAAAGCATTGCCAGTGAAGAAAGCGTTTTCTGGCCCAAAAGCTAAAGGTGTGAATGCTACTGCCATAGCCTCGCAACCATCTGTGTGCAGAACCATCTTCCTTAATAATGGAGGCCAAAGAGCCAGACGCTAAAACGTTGCCAGTAGAGGAGGCCAAAGAGCTGGAGCCTAAAGCATTGCCAGTGAAGAAAGCGTTTTCTGGCCCAAAAGCTAAAGGTGTGAATGCTACTGCCAACAATAGCCTCGCAACCATATGTGTGCAGAACCAACTTCGTTAATAATGGAGGTCAAAGAGCCAGACGCTAAAACGTTGCCAGTAGAGGAGGCCAAAGAACTGGAGCCTAAAGCATTGCCAGTGAAGAAAGCGTTTTCTGGCCCAAAAGCTAAAGGTGTGAATGCTACTGCCATAGCCTCGCAACCATCTGTGTGCAGAACCATCTTCCTTAATAATGGAGGCCAAAGAGCCAGACGCTAAAACGTTGCCAGTAGAGGAGGCCAAAGAGCTGGAGCCTAAAGCATTGCCAGTGAAGAAAGCGTTTTCTGGCCCAAAAGCTAAAGGTGTGAATGCTACTGCCAACAATAGCCTCGCAACCATCTGTGTGCAGAACCATCTTCCTTAATAATGGAGGCCAAAGAGCCAGACGCTAAAACGTTGCCAGTAGAGGAGGCCAAAGAGCTGGAGCCTAAAGCATTGCCAGTGAAGAAAGCGTTTTCTGGCCCAAAAGCTAAAGGTGTGAATGCTACTGCCATAGCCTCGCAACCATCTGTGTGCAGAACCATCTTCCTTAATAATGGAGGCCAAAGAGCCAGACGCTAAAACGTTGCCAGTAGAGGAGGCCAAAGAGCTGGAGCCTAAAGCATTGCCAGTGAAGAAAGCGTTTTCTGGCCCAAAAGCTAAAGGTGTGAATGCTACTGCCAACAATAGCCTCGCAACCATCTGTGTGCAGAACCATCTTCCTTAATAATGGAGGCCAAAGAGCCAGACGCTAAAACGTTGCCAGTAGAGGAGGCCAAAGAGCTGGAGCCTAAAGCATTGCCAGTGAAGAAAGCGTTTTCTGGCCCAAAAGCTAAAGGTGTGAACGCTACTGCCAACAATAGCCTCGCAACCATCTGTGTGCAGAACCATCTTCGTTAATAATGGAGGCCAAAGAGCCAGACGCTAAAACGTTGCCAGTAGAGGAGGCCAAAGAGCCAGCGGCTAAAACGTTGCCAGTAGAGGAGGCCAAAGAACTGGAGCCTAAAGCATTGCCAGTGAAGAAAGCGTTTTCTGGCCCAAAAGCTAAAGGTGTGAATGCTACGCCAACGATAGCCTCGCAACCATCTGTGTGCAGAACCATCTTCGTTAGTAATGGAGGCTAAAGAGCCAGACGCTAAAACGTTGCCAGTAGAGGAGGCCAAAGAACTGGAGCCTAAAGCATTGCCAGTGAAGAAAGCGTTTTCTGGCCCAAAAGCTAAAGGTGTGAATGCTACTGCCATAGCCTCGCAACCATCTGTGTGCAGAACCATCTTCCTTAATAATGGAGGTCAAAGAGCCAGACGCTAAAACGTTGCCAGTAGAGGAGGCCAAAGAACTGGAGCCTAAAGCATTGCCAGTGAAGAAAGCGTTTTCTGGCCCAAAAGCTAAAGGTGTGAATGCTACTCGCCAACAATAGCCTCGCAACCATATGTGTGCAGAACCATCTTCCTTAATAATGGAGGCCAAAGAGCCAGACGCTAAAACGTTGCCAGTAGAGGAGGCCAAAGAGCTGGAGCCTAAAGCATTGCCAGTGAAGAAAGCGTTTTCTGGCCCAAAAGCTAAAGGTGTGGATGCTACTGCCAACAATAGCCTCGCAACCATATGTGTGCAGAACCATCTTCCTTAATAATGGAGGCCAAAGAGCCAGACGCTAAAACGTTGCCAGTAGAGGAGGCCAAAGAGCTGGAGCCTAAAGCATTGCCAGTGAAGAAAGCGTTTTCTGGCCCAAAAGCTAAAGGTGTGAATGCTACTGCCAACAATAGCCTCGCAACCATATGTGTGCAGAACCAACTTCGTTAATAATGGAGGTCAAAGCGCCAGACGCTAAAACGTTGCCAGTAGAGGAGGCCAAAGAACTGGAGCCTAAAGCATTGCCAGTGAAGAAAGCGTTTTCTGGCCCAAAAGCTAAAGGTGTGAATGCTACTGCCATAGCCTCGCAACCATCTGTGTGCAGAACCATCTTCGTTAATAATGGAGGCCAAAGAGCCAGACGCTAAAACGTTGCCAGTGGAGGAGGCCAAAGAACGGGAGCCTAAAGCATTGCCAGTGAAGAAAGCGTTTTCTGGCCCAAAAGCTAAAGGTGTGAATGCTACTGCCAACAATAGCCTCGCAACCATCTGTGTGCAGAACCATCTTCGTTAATAATGGAGGCCAAAGAGCCAGACGCTAAAACGTTGCCAGTAGAGGAGGCCAAAGAGCCAGCGGCTAAAACGTTGCCAGTAGAGGAGGCCAAAGAACTGGAGCCTAAAGCATTGCCAGTGAAGAAAGCGTTTTCTGGCCCAAAAGCTAAAGGTGTGAATGCTACGCCAACGATAGCCTCGCAACCATCTGTGTGCAGAACCATCTTCGTTAGTAATGGAGGCTAAAGAGCCAGACGCTAAAACGTTGCCAGTAGAGGAGGCCAAAGAACTGGAGCCTAAAGCATTGCCAGTGAAGAAAGCGTTTTCTGGCCCAAAAGCTAAAGGTGTGAATGCTACTGCCATAGCCTCGCAACCATCTGTGTGCAGAACCATCTTCCTTAATAATGGAGGTCAAAGAGCCAGACGCTAAAACGTTGCCAGTAGAGGAGGCCAAAGAACTGGAGCCTAAAGCATTGCCAGTGAAGAAAGCGTTTTCTGGCCCAAAAGCTAAAGGTGTGAATGCTACTGCCAACAATAGCCTCGCAACCATATGTGTGCAGAACCATCTTCCTTAATAATGGAGGCCAAAGAGCCAGACGCTAAAACGTTGCCAGTAGAGGAGGCCAAAGAGCTGGAGCCTAAAGCATTGCCAGTGAAGAAAGCGTTTTCTGGCCCAAAAGCTAAAGGTGTGAATGCTACTGCCAACAATAGCCTCGCAACCATATGTGTGCAGAACCATCTTCCTTAATAATGGAGGCCAAAGAGCCAGACGCTAAAACGTTGCCAGTAGAGGAGGCCAAAGAGCTGGAGCCTAAAGCATTGCCAGTGAAGAAAGCGTTTTCTGGCCCAAAAGCTAAAGGTGTGAATGCTACTGCCAACAATAGCCTCGCAACCATATGTGTGCAGAACCATCTTCCTTAATAATGGAGGCCAAAGAGCCAGACGCTAAAACGTTGCCAGTAGAGGAGGCCAAAGAGCTGGAGCCTAAAGCATTGCCAGTGAAGAAAGCGTTTTCTGGCCCAAAAGCTAAAGGTGTGAATGCTACTGCCAACAATAGCCTCGCAACCATATGTGTGCAGAACCAACTTCGTTAATAATGGAGGTCAAAGAGCCAGACGCTAAAACGTTGCCAGTAGAGGAGGCCAAAGAACTGGAGCCTAAAGCATTGCCAGTGAAGAAAGCGTTTTCTGGCCCAAAAGCTAAAGGTGTGAATGCTACTG
>NW_026578423.1:0-27646 GCF_029603195.1 Condylostylus longicornis
TCCTGATGGAGGAAAAATGTCTCAGTATTTGTCCCAACTGGCTATTGGTGATCTGATCGATGTCATGGGACCGATTGGATTGTTAACATATTATGGTGGCGGGCATTTCACGTATGGGAAAAGAGAATATCGAAAACGGAAAATAGGAATGATTGCTGGGGGGACTGGAATCACCCCAATGCTGCAAATACTCCGCCATATAACAAACAACCGAACAGATCACACAGAAGTTTGGTTGCTCTTCGCGAATAAGTCAGAAGATGATATTTTGGTTCGAGATACTCTTGAAGAAATCGTTTCTCATCATAGTGAACAATTTCATCTTTGGTACACAATCGATGAAGCGCCTCTAAAATGGAATTATTCAGTTGGATTCATCAATGAGGAAATGATACGAGAACACCTGCCACCACCAGGAGACGAGTCATTAGTATTGCTCTGTGGACCTCCACCAATGATCCAATTTGCATGCAAACCAAACCTTGCGAAAGTTGGTTGGCATGAAAATGACATTTTAGAATTTTAGTGATGCTACCGTGTCAATTACCTCTTGTTACTTTTCCCTGTCCCTACTGGTTCAAAAACTGAAACAGAACTGCGAGCCTCTAACGCAAAAATTGGATGAGAGGGCTGTTCCCGATTCTATTTTTGGTTGGGACTTTCTCCTATGCCCTCATTCCCAAAAGTGAAGGTTTTGAGGGCGCGATATCAGGTCCTTCAGGAAAATCGCTAGAGGACATAATCAAAATATTATGCGAGGATGGAAACCACTCCAAAATATGTACAGTGTTGAGGGCGTTGGCAACCTTGGTGTCAAATGGATACATGGGTCCGCAATGTGATTCTGATAGACCAAAAATCGACGCTGCGTGCCACGTTCCCTTTACCGACCCAAAGTGGCTCGTCATCTTGGGAATCATAAGGAAGCTCAAAGCCTCAGAGAAGGTTACTTTGTCACTTGGCGACGATAATCTAGAAATTCAGCAACTTTCTGCGAGTCCTGATTATTCAAAGTGTCCTTATTCATCAGACTCTGTTGAGTGTCTAAAAGTTAATTTAATTGGTGCAATTTGCCATTTGGCATGTTCAAGCCAAAATTGTAAAGGAAGAGAGATTGCCGCTAACGCAACAGAAGGTTGCCGAAATTCCGTTTTGTCTACGTGTAGCATAGAAAACTCCTTGATTTCGCAGCTATGTAACCAATATTCAGAGGGTTTGGATCCCTCCATTGTAGCTGGCTGCGAATATAAGTGGTATGAAAATGTTTTATCGCAACTTTGTTTGTTATGCTTCTTTTATTTTCTTTCAGCTATTCGGGACGTTCCAAAATTTTTGATACTTCATTCTATTCTTTGTTCTTCCTTTGGTTTTTTTTGTGACTACCGTGACTCCTTCTTTACCTGTTTCATCGGAGACACCATTACCTCCAATCTATAGGCGCAAATGTTCAAACTATTTCACGCTCTAGTAGCACGCGAATCAATTGTGAAATGCCTTCGATCAGGGCGCCAAGCATGGACCCTTCATCGCAGATAAATTTGACGCAATGCTACATGTCTTCATTGCTCGACTCTTCATTTGTTGATTCTCCAATACATTGTTGATGGCCAACGCTTCACTCACATTTTAATCAAATCTTCTCTTCATAATTAATTGCACATTTCTATCATTAATGGGGTGTACGTTTTCACTAGCTCCTTCAGAGGGACAAAATTTGTCTCCATTGGAAGACACTCCAAAATCACTCAGAGTTCGGAACCAATATGCCCTCAGTGTTGTAAGCAATAAACGGGCACATCCGAAGAGGTTTCAAAGAAACCAATTCAATACAGAAAACACAAGAATTGCTTCTGAAAGCGGAGTGGACAGTCTCTCTACTGATCACCATGGTTTTTTGAAAATCTGCAGTATTGATGAATCCAGACCAAGCTCCTTGCGAACTCTGCGCTCTGGTTTACTCGATGCTTCTGAAAGTGATGATGAGGGTTTTTCTAATGGTCGTCGTCTCTCAGATTTTTACGCTTTGGGACAATCGATTGGTCGTGGGTCTTTTGGGTGAGTCCCAAATGAGCGAATTTGCAACGAATCATCATCATCATACTTTATCAGTCAGTGATGCTCTTTTTTCTCGTCGCTCGTTGTAGTGAGATTCGTCTTTGCGTTGATCTGCGGACGCGAAAAGAGTTTGCTGTGAAAGTGATGAAAAAACATAATCCAACCCGCCAATCCTGTGAACCAGATCTTCAAGCGATGTTTTTTAACGAGATCACCATGCTGAAACAATTGGGTGAGTTGGTCCTCAAAATCAACCTCGCTTTTGGGAATCTCTATCTCGCTTTTGGGACAGACCATCCGAACGTGGTGTCGCTTGTGGATTCCTTTGAAGGGCCATCATCGCTCTATGCTGTGAGATTCCGAGAATTGGGACACAATTGGGACAGATTGAAATATCTTTTTTTGTAGGTGATGGAATTGTGTGATTCATGTGATTTATCTAGATTCATTATAAATCATATCAAAGAGCGTCGACATCGATTACCCAAGAAAATCGATAATTGTGAGAATGGTCTTGATTTAGCTCAACGGCCGTTGCCAGAAAGTGATCGACTCACAGAAAGCCAAATCATCGATATCGTTCGATCCATCATGATGACGATCAAATATCTTCATGATCTTCGAATCGTTCACCGCGACATCAAAGCGCAAAACTTTCTTTTCACCTCAAAACTCGCAACAGCGTCGCATCACTTTATACCTAATCTTCTATTGCGACCTGACTGCCTAACAACGAACTCAAGATTCTCATCAAAATCCCGATCCAACAGTAGCAACATGTCTTTTCTCTCAACAGAAGCAACAATCAATCAGGACCCCCTCACCAGTTACCGCCTTGTTTTGATCGATTTTGGGATGTCGGTTCATCTTCCCGAAAATGAATATCTTTCTGTTTGTTGTGGATCGCCTCACTATATTGCTCCTGAAATTATCAAGTATGTCGATCAATTCGATAATGGATTTTGATAATTCGATAATGGATTTTGATAATTCGATGACGGATTTCGATAATTCGATGATTAATTCCATTTCCAGGCGCCATTATGGTATCGAAGTTGATATTTGGGCTGCCGGTGTTATCGTGTACTTGCTCATCTACGGCGAATATCCCTTCAACGGTGTGCTCCGAGAAGACGAAATATTCGTAAGCGCCTTCGTAAGCTGCATCCGTCTTTAACTTGTTCAATAATCGCTCGATTCTCTTTTAGCCCAAGATTCAAGACAGCGATTTAGTTTTTCCCCCACGGCGCCACAACTCTCCATCCAACTTAGCTCTTGATTTCATGCGTCGTTGTTTGTGTAAGAATCCGAAAGAAAGGATAACAGCCGCTGAAGGTGAGTTCAGCTTCCAGACTCGAAGAAGTTAGAGAATCATCAAATGTCATCCATGTTACAAACTAAAGACGATTTGGGACACCTTCCTCTTTCTTCCATTGCAGCTCTTGAGCATCCCTGGCTCCGTGACAAAAATTCGAGTCTTTCCCAGGATGCTTATCCATTAATCGATGAAGAAATAATCTCTAAGATAAATCCAGATCTTTAGTTTTTCGATATTTCTTGAAGTGTTTTTGAATACGCTGAAAGAGTTTCGTCGGATCGGAGTTCGAACGAGTTCAGCTGCTCGCTGAGGAATACAAAGTGGAGTTGGAGTGCCAGACGATATGGATGGCGGGATCGTCTGACCAAACCATCAGAGCCCAGACAGTTGGAGTTATTGATCTTCCCCCACAAACAAAACCCTGATGATTTCAGAGATTGTCATGATAACTCTCTGATAACTTCACGAGAACGTTCACTATTTGACCCAGCGTGCAAAGTGTGGATGTTGTCTCGAATGCAGGCTGTGAAGCACAGATGGGATGTCGATGGGTGTCCAGTAAGTTACCGTGTTTAAACCCTGTCTTAAGTCAGAATTGCCCTGTAATCAAACTTTTCGTTGATTTCTGCTATTTATCTGATCGATTTATCGGATAGTTTCCTGTCTTCATTCATTTTCTCTGTATTTAAACACTTCTTTATCAATGTGTATCCGATTGAGAACATTACTCTGAAATGTAGTATTGTGGTATCATCTTATCTTTGTCACATGCATTTACATTTTGGTGCAAACAGCTTCCAAGAATTGTTATGACTTCTGAACCACCGACCTCTGTCATCCAGGTCTCAATTTCGTATATGATTATGAGGAGCAATCAATAGCCTCTTCCATTTAAGACGTCGCCGTTGCGTCACTCACTACCGAGTCAGAATCAGATGCGTCAAAGATCTGAGCAAAAAACTCCAAAAAATGGTTGAAAAAACTGAAGTATTCGAGAGACGCCATGATCTGAGGGAATGGTGAACTATGCCTCTGACTGACACACCTCAGACTGAATAATAAATGGTTACTGATTATATGAATCATAGTTGACTCCTTTGACGAATCTCCCAGAGAAGCGCACCCTGTTGCTCCTAGATGCATCAAAGTGCCTTCCAAGACACTGCAACACACAAAGAGAGAGAACGCGTTTGGAAGCTCATTTGCAATCCGTTAGTTCGCAGAATTCAATACTTCCACTAAAAAAGAGCCCCGCAAGGGTCACATCAAGAAAATGAGTCATGAAATAACTACAGAAAAAACTGTCTGGGCTACGCGAATTGTCAAATGACCTCATTTATGCAATGCTCACAGCTGCTGGAGCTTCTTCTTCCTCTGCTTTTTTATTAGACCTCAAATAAAAGGCAATAAGACAGACGGAAACTTCAAGGAGAAAGACGGTGGAACTCATGCTCATGGGACCATAGATTAGAGAAGTCTTCACCATCGGCGCATAAGCGAGCCCCACGAGTCCGCCAAGAAACAACGCCATCCCAGTCAATTTTCCCTGAGACCATGCAATGTGACACTGAGGGTAGACGAACGCTGGGAAGATATAAAACTGCCAAATGGGGGAATGATAAGACGAATGACATGAAGGTGGCTTACTTGAGTGAATGCACAGCTGAAGAAGACTAAGCCGAGAATGGCTGGGATATACAGCGACAAGACTTGAAGCAATGTCAACAAGGCCGTTAGCATGCCAGAAGCAGCGACAGCGATGAACATCAGCCTGACGCTGTAATCCGCAAGAAATCCAATGAAAGGAGACAAAATGAAGGCGAAGACAAGAACATGGTTAGTAACGCCGTCTGTATCGATGTACATCAAATAGAAAGACAAATAGTTGAAGGATAGCACTGATCGCCACAACGCAGAATAGCAAATATGAAGATGTCAAAACCTGTTTTAGGAGCCCTTCAGTTTGGTTGAACATGCTGATGCGAGGTCGCTGGTGAATTGTCTCACGATATGTTGGCAGTAAAGTGTTTTCTGTATTCAAATTTTTTCCCCGCGGAAGTCTTGGGTATGATTGAAACGGAACTAAAAATATTGCTGCGATGAAACAAACTCCTGTGGCCACGGCATACGTGATTGAAATTTGCTGGAGCGTTATTGCTGTTTGTATAGGGCCCGAAATAAGATCGGAGCAAAGCGGGGAGACAACGCTCTGAAAATCATTCAACAGGTTTGAAATTCATATCATTGAATGAATACCGTGCAGCTTCTAAGATTGAAATCGCCGTAGCTGTCCGTGTAGGAAAGAGATTTGCGACGGAAACGATTCCAAAGAACGCTGGTTCGATTCCAGCGGCCCAAAAAAGCATCCCCATAGCCCTCAAATGTTGGACCAGATACGGATATGATTACCCATCCAGCGACTTGCAAACCAATTCTGAAAAGATAGAAACTATAGCGATTCGAGATAAACCGGAAGTCTCGCATCCGAATAGCGCCGTGATCTTGCCTCCAAGCAAATCTACGAATGAGACAAAATGAGAGAAAAGGATAAACAGGTACGCGAACCAAGAAGGAGCCCTCCTACGAGAGCGAAGAAGGGTTGGGTCGCAAGACATTCTCGCGGAAGACTTGAGATTGCGACTAGGTATTCAGCGCAAAATGTCCCGGGAGGGCAATAACTGACACTGGACATAGAGATTGGGTTGCAACCAGAGAAGGGGGGGGGACTCACATGAACAAGTGATCTATGCTATGAAGAAATACTGAGGAAAACAAGGAGGTGATCACCAAACAAATAAATTTTCTTACCGGGGTCCGGTGAGTAAAGCAACCAAAAAAAGACACGCGAGAAAGGTGTAGCGATACCATCCTGGAAGATCTCAGAAGTATTCATCCTTGCGACTTTCCATTTTTGAGAAATGTGCGTAAAGAATGATACATGTCCATTTGATTGCCGCATGCATGGGGCAATCAATCAGGTCTGCATGCGGCAATCAGGTCCTTAACTGATGAATGTTATTCTCCAGTTCATTTCCAGTGAAGCACCATCAAAAAAAGAAAGACTTCAGCAATCAAAGTCAAACAATACGATGTTCGCTCTCTCACTCAATGCTGTAAAATTTCAGAATGATGGGCATTGGGACAGAATGATTGCATTGGGACAGAATGATTGCATTGGGACAGAATTATGGGGTTCATCCAACTCGAATATCGATCAGTAGAATCAACATGCCCCATAATACTGATCCCTTGCGACTTTGTGAAAAGAGAAATCCGACTTATCGAAAATCAGTCATACAACGGAATATCATGCAATGATAAACCGTATCTTGAATGGGAAAGCATCATCTTTAATCGTGTACCACATCTTTGCTTTTTCTGCTGGTTCCGATCAATTTCGCTCTGATGAAAAGTCTTTCACTTTTGAATGGTGCTTCACTGGAGATCCATGAAAGAATGGCATTCATCGAAACATGGGCAATCAAACGGACATGTATCATTCTTTAGGCACATTGCTCAAAAATGGAAAGTCGCAAGGATGAATACTTCTATGATCTTCCAGGATGGTATCGCTACAGCTTGAACAGGTTTTTCTCTTGACTATTATAGATCCATCGGTGCAAGAAATGTGATAAAACCAAGTTAGGAATATGCATGCCTCATTGTTTAATGACCTACCGTGAATAAAAAAACAGAGGAAGAAAGAACAAAGTTGTTTGTCCTTTCGTCAACACTAACGGCACATTTGCTCGTGGGTTTTCATCATGCTTTTAAGCTTCACATTTTTCCAGAGGGATGGCAGAACCTGAAACGACTAGTTGTTGTTGAGTTGGTTTTTCTACACGGGGAACCATTAAACAGAAGTTTTCGAATTTATAAAATAACGATAAAAAGAGATTGTCCACAGTCACCCTCTTAAAATTCCGCCGTTCAACTCATTCTATTCGTTCTGTCTTCTAGTCACTAAACTTTAATGTTGCCGATTGTTGACGTGAACATTAGAACAAGGGAACGGTGGATTTGGAGGGAGGGCTCGATGGAGTAGGCAGCTAACGCCGGTTCTCTTCTTTTCTTGATTTACACGAAAACGAAACAAAACATACAGCTTACCAACAATCAAAATGGAGATGCCCCCGACACAGTCGATGTTAAGTCCTGGGACCAGCTGGTGTTGTTACTCGGCAATGCACTGTTGCTACTCCATAATCCACTCACTGCATAATGCATTGTTGTTACATAATTCACTGTTTTCACTCAATAAGAGGTCTGTGATGTCTTTATGTGTTCTGGGCCGCACGGGACGATGCTACTGACGATATGCTGAAAGTGACTTGCTCTCTTGGTATCAAGACGTTTTATAGACCCAATGGTGCAGAAGAATAAAAGAAAGGATGACCCCACAAACAATCATAGCGTTTTCCAATGTAGGGTTGTCGTCACTCAATGTGTTATTGTCACTCCATGTGCCGTTGTCACTCAATATTCTGTTCGTGAAGCCGTTGTTCGAGGACTCATAGACACTGCTGGCGACTGTTGTCCTCGCTTCTGCTGAAAGTGACATACTCTGTTGGTTGTCATGATGTTCAGTAAAATCGTGAGGATTGTTTGCAATCCATGGAGACGATAGGAGACTCAGCGGAGTGGAGGACGTCTTGAGGATTGTCTTGTTTCGCTGAGTCTTGGGTTCGTCGGGAAATTGTTACTAGCTGATTGGATTCATTTGGCACAAGTTTTAAAGTCGTTGTTCTATGTGGGTTGAATATGAGACGAAAGGAAGATACATGCAGGGAAAAAGTGACATAAACATCTCTTAACTATCTCAAACAGCCTGGGACGCGAAGAAGGAGATTTCTCGTCATGCGCATGAATAGTTGATAGAATTCGTGTGGGTAGCGTGAGGGATCCGTGAGTAGGGCATGACTGTTGAATGATTCTTAATTGATCTGGATGAAACAAATTGACATCCTTAGAATCGAACAAATCAATTCAAGAAGATAAAGTGATTCATCATTCCATCATCATGGGAATATCATCACTATTATAGATCCATCAGTGTAACAAATGTGATAAAACCAAGTTGAGGAATATATGGAAGACATGAGGAAGTGAACAAGAACAAGAGGGACAAGAAGCTGTTTGTCCATCGTCAACACTAACAGCACATTTCCTCGTGGGTTTTCATCCTTCACTTATTTAAAGCTTGTTGCTCGAACACCAAAAAAAAGTGGACACGAAAAAATAGATCTGGGAACAAATTCACGTATTCAGCAACACACTATTAGAAAATTCAAAGTTTATCCAAGTAAGAATCCTAACAAAAAGAAGAGAATTAATCATCAAGGACCGCAAATTTACTCACAAGGGTTGGGAGATCCTCCTTGAGATTTTTTCGCTTTCGAATGTTTTTAACAAGTTCTTCAAGTTTTGATCCTCTCTCTAGTGGATCGCCGTTCACAAGAGCCCAATGATCAAATACACACTAAGGAATGGAGTGAGTCAGCCAGCTCGACAAATAATGAACTAATAGGTGGCTTCAAACGTACTTGTGGAAATGCTTGGCCTGAAGTCGCGGCACGAAGGGCGGTAGTGAATCCAAAAGATTCAGCGACAGGCAAATGCGCTTGAATTTGAATGAGAGGCGTTCCAGGTCGTTGTTCTTCAGTGATGACTTGCCCACGCCGCTGGTTCAGCGTGCTATAAATCCCCCCAACAGCATCTTGTGGACACGTAATATCGACGAGGAAAATCGGTTCTTGGAGTCGCGGCTGTGCTGTCAGTGAGCATGCGTACAAACATCGGCGACACGTCGGCATAATTTGTCCTGCCCCGCGATGAATAGCGTCCGTGTGAAGAGTCACATCATGCAGATTGAATCGAATTCCTCGCATATTTTCTTCGCACAAAACGCCATCCTTCGACGCCCATTGGAATGCAGAATTGCAGTGGTCCTTGATTTCACTGAGATATTGAACTCCTTGTGTCACATCGACCAGGCAGTTGGGTCCAGTTGTTTCAGGACCAAAACACCATATTTTGTATGCATGGTTCTTGTCCCAATTGAATTTTTCAGCGAGAAGATTTGCTCGTTCCTTTGCTTCATCGCGTGGACCCATTTTGCCAGATTCGATCATTGTTGTCAGAATGTCGTCAAGAGGTTCCGCCGTCATGTAAAGACGGTTGTGCTTATTCGGAGATTTCGAGAGACAGACTTGAGATGATGTCCCAAGAACAGATTCCCGATACGACACAATTGGGTCAGAGGTGATAAACTCGATTTGCGCATATTCGTCTTTGAGATCTTTTAAACAAATCTCAACGTGAAGCTCCCCGCAGCCAGCAATGATATGCTCGCCTGACTCTTCGGTAGAGCAGACAACCAATGGATCTGATTTTGCAAGCTTTTTGAGACCATCAACAAGTTTTGGCAATTCTTTTTGATCTTTTGGCGTGACTGCAACGCGGACAACTGGCGATACCGAATATTTCATATTAGCAATATTATGCGCATCTTCAAATGTAGTGATTGTCCCAGATTTGAGAAGATATTGATCCACCCCTAACAAAGAATAAAGACAACTACAATGATATAGAAGGGCCAATACAACGATATATAAATATACAGATAGAATGACATATAAAGATAAATGGAATGATCGAATGATACATAAACACATAGAAGCACCTCAGTATTAGGAAACTCACCCACAAGACCGACTGTGTTGCCGCAAGGGACATCGTTAACCTTCTCAACGTAGCGTCCCATCATCAATACAGTTCGTTGCACATTCTTAATGTTCAAATCGTCCTTGCTTCCAGGTTTGTAATGCGGCCCTTGAATGCGGACTTTCTGTCCGGTTGAAACAACTCCGGAAAACACGCGACCGAACGCATAGAATCTGCCCTTGTCCGACGTGGGAACCATTTTCGAAATGTACATCATCAGAGGACCGTTTGGATCACAATTTCGGATTCCATTCGCCGCCGCATCATCCATCGGGCCTTCATACAAATTCTCCACGCGGTATTTTTGCGCAACAATTGGTGACGGAAGATGGGTCACGATCATTTCAAGGAGTGTATCACCCGCGTTCAGCCAGAGTTGCATCACACGTTTCAAAAGGTGCTTTCCCGTCAAATTTCTGTCATCGCCTTTCAGTTCAATCCCAATAGCAGTAAGGATTTTCTCGTATCCTGGTTTGTCCTCATTCATAATCTGAGTGAAGAGAGAGCAGATGGGATCCATAATAAACTGACAAAATGCGCGATTCGAATCCTCTCCCTTTGTTTTTGCAAATGTTTTTTTCTTCGCATTATAGAAACTGTCCCCCCAAAGACGTTGCATCAGTTTGGTTTTCTCAACACCAAGCTTCTTCGCATACATTCGAGCGAACTTCTCAACAGTGAAAGCCCATCCGTGAAGACCCGATCCGAATGACACTGTTCCCCTCTCTGGATATACTTGGACGTCTCCCATAAGGGCGTCGTTGTATGTTGCGATAATTACATTTACGTTTTCGATAGTTCGACTAAATGTTTGGTAAATTGATTCAGAGTCCATCATCAATTCAAGAAGAGCGCGATCGACTTTATTGACATGAAGGACTGGTTTGATCCGCTCCTGAAGAGCTTGGCGTAGAACAGTCTCGGTCTGAACGCAAACTCCTTCAACGGTGTCGACAACAACAAGAGCACCATCCGTGACGCGCAGTGCAGCAGTGACCTCGGAAGAGAAATCGACATGTCCAGGCGAGTCAATGAGGTTGATCAGAAACGGCTGTTTTCCCTTGCCGTCTTCTAAATCATGTTCAAAATAAAGCGAAATCCCTGTCGACTTGATCGTAATGCACCGCTCTTGTTCATCAGCACGCGTGTCAGTGAAACGAGCATCACCGGCGGCTTTGGCAGCAATGATCCCAGCTTTAGAGACCAGCGAATCTGTCAATGTGGACTTTCCATGATCAACATGCGCGATAACAGACATGTTTCGAATGTTGGATGAATTGCCCATAATGCTGCGGACTTCATCGATAGTAAAATTGACCTAAAAAAAATGAAAGAATCTCAGAACCAAAAATGATGAAGAAAAAAAAACTAAGGAAAATTAACATGCAAGAAAACAGCACAACTCACCATTTTCGCTGAAACACTCCGAGTTCAAGCAGTGAGACTGTCCCAACTGGTGAGAACAGGACCCGAACGAAAACGGAAAAATTGTTTGCAGAATAAAAAAAATCTAGTCCCTCCTTTTCGAGTTTTGTTTTCTTGCAACAACATCTGCATATTTGGCACGTTCAGACTCCACCGCGTAATCGTCAAGAGCCCGTGTGAAAACTTCGAGCATAGCAAGCTGAAGGGTGTAAAGTAATTTGAATTTGTCCCTATTAAAGAGTATTACTCACTGTCTTTCTGGTGTGGAGCATTGCTTTACCAGAGAGCCTTGCCACCCTATAGCCCAAACGTTTCAGGTGTCTTTCTCTCATGACGATACCCACAGGGGCTCTTTGCATTATCTGAAACGTACAAACTGATAAAATTCATCGGATGGTATTTCTTCCAACTCGTCAGTTGATAGCACGACCATTTCAAGAGCGGCGAAGCTCACCACTTCTACTATCAACTTATGAGACTGGTCCACGAATGAAACCGTATAGGGCCCAACGACGACATCAGGCGACAATTGGACTCGATGTGATTCAGGTAATTCGCTCTGAAGGATCAAGACTTGTTTTTTCAACCTCCAATCCACCTTCACTGATAGGGCTGGAAAAAAGAAGGGAGGATCCCATTCACTCTACTGAGGATCCCACCGTAGCTGTCGATCGAACGTCTTAGAGCCTCTGGGATGGAAATCACTCTCAAACCATCAAATTCATTCTCAATCGAGACCAAGATTTCACTGAGCATCGCAAGGTGTTCGTTTGGAGGTCTGCAAAACCATGAAAGGAGACAGAGTGAGTGACGTGCCAGACGAACAATTTCAACCCTCACTGAGACGGAGCTTTTGAGACATAGTAACGCATAAGACTTTCCAAGAGTGTTTTCTGGTCTGAAGCAACGCAGAACATCCTCACAAATTTGTCAAAACTCGATTTGTTATCATCATCAACAAGAGGAGCTTCCAGTTCAGGACTACTGAAACCTACCTTGGCGCTCGTAATGACAGATAGAGTAGATCAAAACGATTGCTTCATCCAAGGACATCTCATCGACAGAACGCCGAGCAAGGAAAGTGTTGATAAAGGGCTCAACATCTGAAGCTTGTGTCGATCCAATTTGCATCGTCCCCATGATGATCTGAACATGAAAGATGTAAAAGTGATCAAGTTGGAATTTTTGCTTCTAGGAATACAAACAAGAATTTACTTTTATGAGTTGATCGTTGTTGAGCTTTTCAACTTTCCGTTTGATCAAATCCATAATGTTCGAGATCAAACGCGGATTCAAATAGCGTAGCTGACACATAATAAAGTAGCCCTCAACGAGCTCATTCTCGCTGAATAATTCTGGATGTTTTGAAACCATGTTTCTCAACTTCAAGTATAAAGGACGATTGACCTAAAGACAAAATAGAGGAGAAAGATGGAAAGTGTTCAGCTCACCATACTCGTCTCAAAATCTAATCGTAGTGTATCAATGACATCCTCATTCGAATACTGGTCGATTTCGTTTGTTAATTTATCGGAGAGTGGGTTACAAAGGGCCCAGTCTCGCAGCTCCAAAGTATTCAGAGTCCGAAGCATCATTCGCGTTGCTTGAAGTCCCAAATTGGGAGTAATTTTGGGAATCGCTTCTCTGAGATAACGGGGAAAAGATAAATCGGCAACTCCTGTTTGAGTGATCCAAAAGCAGAATGTGACTGTTTGATCGGGAGACAGTTTGAGCTCATTGTGAAAGAGGCGACGAAGAATTTCGTCTATGAGGTCTGCGATCTTAGGCGATGTCGATGGGACACGTGCCTTCAATGTTGCTAAAGACTTAAGAAGCGCAATTGTTTCAGACGCACTAAGTCCTTCAGTCGACTTCTTTAGAGATTCCATCAGACGCTCGAAACTTGGATCTTCACCCATTTGTTGTAGCTGATGACGGGCCTCGGGTGCTTCTACCAGATTTCCCAACTCTGATGTGACTCGAAGAAGACCTCCGAAGTCCAACAAAGATCCATTTGCGTCCGTAAAATGAAACAATTGAGGGACGTTTCCAAATGTCGGGATGGATTTATCATTAGTTTTCTGGGGGGTATTTCCCGACCACAAACTACTGAAGAGGGTCCTCTTTGCTGAACCGAGCAGCGTTCGCGATGACGGTTTCAGTCTCAACATTCGAGTCTGAGGGACGGAAACGTTCTCCCAAAAGTACGTGGTCTGGCCTACATCGAATACTCAACAAAAAACTAGAAAAACGAAGAACTTTATCATCTTGATTGAAACAACCACGTTGAGCGACGGCATGATCAATGCTTGGCCTGTCCCATCGTTGCACCAGTGACAAGCCCATTCTTTGCCTCCCCGTCGAGAGGGTCAATCATTATTTCAATAAGAGCCGGTTCACGGCGCCGTATAGCGCTTTCGAATGCAGCCTGGGAATATCGCTACTCAATGTGCTGACAGGCGAATACATACCTCCAGATCTTGTAGAGTCGATACGCGCGTCCCAGTGCCTCCAACCGCAGCCATTACTGCTGCGTAGTTTGTTCCGTGGGACAATTGTGTTGGCAAGGGATCCCCACCAGGTGCTGACGAGGCTCCACTATAGACTCCACCATTATTAAACACGAATATGATTGCAGGTAGCGAATAACGCACTAACGTTTCCAACTCGCAAAGAGAAAATCCAATTGCTGAATCTCCTTCAATTCCAATAACAAAATGTTGCGGAGAAGGATCTAATCATTGAAAGACAGAGTATCCCAAAAGCGTTCCAAATATCCACTAGAGTTCCCAAATGTCGACTAGAGTGTCCCAAATGTCCACTAGAGCGTCCCAAATATCGACTAGAGTGCCCTCAATCTCGACTAGAGTGCCCTCAATCTCCACTAGAGTGTCCCAAATATACACTAGTGTGCCCCCAATCTCCACGATGTCCCATGAAGAGCGGCTCACCGGCTACGCTCGCCGCAACAGCATACGCAAGCCCCACTCCCATGGTGCCCCAAGTTCCAGCATCCAGACGACCTCGGGGTTGGAAAACAGGCAAAGCTACTCTGCTGATGTCCATGGTCTTCGAGCCTTCCGAAATAATGGTGATTGGTTTGTTGTCCATTTTGAGATTTTCGAGTTGTCGCTTGATAATTGAAAAAGCCTGCGAGTAGGAAAGTGTGTTAGGAGCGACAGGAATTGAGGGAGCTGATGAAGTCTGTCTCTTCGCTAGAGCGGATTTTGTAATTGATGAAATCCAAGCATCAGAAGTGGGATTTTTTAAAGGATTGGAATGAAGATGAATAAGAAATGAATTTAGGGTTGATCGAATATCGCCATGAACAAAAACATTAATCTGAAAGAAAATTTATCCAGATTAATATTTCTTGAACTTATTCGAACCTTGGGAGAACTTTCAATTGTTTCATCAAGATCAACACAGATGAATCGACAATCTGTTCTCCAACGTGGAGGTTCCCCGAAATGTAAAATCCAATTTAAACGACATCCAAGAAGGAGAACGACATCCGCCTCGCGTAAAGAACGACTACGATCCGACGAAACGGAGAGGGCGTGATCGTCGTCGAGCAGCCCTCGTCCCATCGGAGTCGGAAGAAATGGAATTCCTGATAATTCAACGAATTCGCGAAGTTCATTTTCGCAACACGAGATCGACGCGCCTTTTCCGACAACAATCAGGGGAGATTTAGCGTTGGCTATAAGTTCAAGCGCTAAAGTAATCTGGAACCATAAAACCCATAAACCACAATAAATTTCATAAATGAAACATAAATACGTCATCATCGATAAATGGGTTATCTTCGATAAATACGTCATCATTGATTAATACGTCATAACCGATAAATACGTCATCCTCGATAAATATGTCATAAATATGTCATCATTGATAAATACGTTCATCTTCGATAAATACGTCATCATTGATAAATACGTCATAACCGATAAATACGTCATCCTCGATAAATATGTCATCATTGATAAATACGTCATAACCGATAAATACGTCATCCTCGATAAATATGTCATCATTGATAAATACGTTCATCTTCGATAAATACGTCATCATTGATAAATACGTCATCATTGATAAATACGTCATAACCGATAAATACGTTCATCTTCGATAAATACGTCATCATTGATTAATACGTCATAACCGATAAATACGTCATCCTCGATAAATATGTCATCATTGATAAATACGTCATAACCGATAAATACGTCACCCTCGATAAATATGTCATCATTGATAAATACGTTCATCTTCGATAAATACGTCATCATTGATAAATACGTCATCATTGATAAATACGTTCATCTTCGATAAATACGTCATCATGGATAAATACGTCATTACCGATAAATACGTCATCCTCGATAAACATGTCATCATTGATAAATACGTCATAACCGATAAATACGTCATAACCGATAAATACGTCATCCTCGATAAACATGTCATCATTGATAAATACGTCATAACCGATAAATACGTCATCTTCGATAAATACGTCATCATTGATAAATACATCATCTTCGATAAATACGTCATCATTGATAAATTACGTCATTCTCGATAAATGTGTAATCATAAAACTGAAACACGTACTTTTGTTGCATCTATCCGGATTTCAGGTTTCATCTAAAGGAAGGAAACTTATGGGGATGAGGGAGCAATCGAACTTACCTTTGGAAATTCACAATCTAATTTCTGTTTGGCGACAATCCGATCGACCGACTGTTTCAATACATCTGTAGGAATGTCGACGTACACGCCCCCTGGAATCCCACTGACAATAATTGCACAGAATCAAAATGAAAAATCACGGCAACTCCAAGCGATCGAGAATAACACAGAAGAAACTGGACAATGATGGAATGCGATGAGACTCTTTGAATCATGAGGGAATTGATGAAATCAACTCGAGAGTCAAATTGATGGAATCAACATTCGTCGTACCTGACTGCTAACTTCATTGCTTTGAAGAGAGTGTCATGAACATCTTCAATGTTATCGATCCTGAATGATCCTTTGCATATCTGAGAATTTCCACTCAAAACTTTAATTTGATCCAACTCCTTCGAAACAAAGAATAAAGACATTAAAAATGACCTCATCTCTCACCTGAAATGAGCCCTTCTTGAGTTCATTTCGGTCAGCGGATCCAGAAATGAGAACGAAAGGCCACCGATTGATCGTAGCATGAGACACACCAGACAGGGCGTTAACAAAACCTGGACCCCCTGTCGTCAGCGCAATCCCTGGCAAGGACTTGGAAGCCGTTGTCAGGTAGGCGTAGCAGGATGCTGCATATGTAGCTGGAGCCTCAGAACGGTGAGAAATAAATTTGACTCCAATTGTTTGCAGTTCGAATGCAATCTGTGTGACGGGAATTCCGATTTCTCCAAAGACCACTTCAATGCCGAGAGTCTTCAAAGACTCAGCGAGAAATTGAGGACAAGTTAGAAAGGACGGTGTGGACATTGTGTTCCGAATAGATGACTAGTCAACGACAAATTCATCTGAACCTTTTCGATCAGTGTGCAAAATAAAAAGCATTTTCTTTCACTAGAGAGATTCCGCATTAATTTGTTCCGCCAAATTAATGGCTTCGCGCAGAATGCGGTTGCAGATACGGAACTCGTCGGATTGATCTTCAGGTCCTTTTGCAATACGAGGAGCAGAAGGGAATCCAATTGGTTCTGGTACGACGAATGGTTGGGACACAAAAGGATCCAACGAAGGAATTGTTGATGTAAAAAATGTTTCCATTGCAGTACAGAAGCGTTCCTGATACTCTGTTGGTGAAATAACGGTGGGAAGGACTCCCGTGACGATCGCCATTGTTGCAAGTTGTTTGCCAACCGTCTCGAACTGCTTGTCCCAAGTGTATGGTCTGAAAGTTATCACACGATGACGGAATTGATAATAAGACTTGCCTTAAAAAGTCGATGATCCCCGCATATATTTGTCTCTTTGTGAGATCGATTATCACCAGGATTGAATAATCGATAACGCCTAGACTCGCGAGAAACTCGGTGTCTCCATTTATCTTGAAAAAGATATTCTTTTATCGTTTGCAGGAATATTCCATCATTCATCATCACGGGGATATTAGGATTCCTACATACCGCGCGTTTGAGCCATCGTTCCTCCTCCCCTCCTAAAATCAATGGAAATCCCTTCGTCCATTCTCTGAAGTTCTGATCCCAAAGAACAATGTCCCTCTTGCTGGTTTCGAGTAGGACTGAATTGATGGGGGGCGTGTCCCAAATGAATTTCCGACTCATCGTTAAATTGTCTGTCATTGAATTGGGGTTTTAATGCCCGATTGGTGACTTCTGAATCTGAGGAGTCATTGAGAGCTTCATAGTCCTTCGGTATTGAAGATGGGCGAGATGTTTTGCATGAGGGACTTGGGCATACAATTGAATCCTTCTCATCACAATATCCAATTCCCAATCTACTTGGTGTTCTCCTAATATCTTTTGATGATCGGCTGTCAGTAATGGACTCGTTGGGAGAGGTACACTCAAATATCTTTGGCGTCCGACTCCCTTTAAATCAAAATTAATAATCGACGACTCTATTGATCGAGCTCCAAATGAAAGCAGGTGATGTCCCAAAGACGTCGTCCGGGATGGGGAAGTCGGGTCCTCTTCAGCCTTGTCGGCTTCCCCTGCTGGTTTCTTCTCAATCAGGGATGGCGCGATACGTCGGATCCCATCTGGTCGCGCTGCGACGTTGTATTTCAAGTTCTGCAAGACGACGATGTGTCGCGCCCATTTCGTCGAGCCCTTTCGGTATGAAACGGAGAACAAACCATATAACGGGGTAAGGAGCGTCGTCGCTGTTCCGGGCGGATCCGCCAGCAAGGGACGAATACACGTGCGTGAGTAGCGAGACAGAAGAGACTGTCCATTGGAAACAACCCATCGAAATTCTTGACGGTTGAGTTGCTTCATTATATAGCGTCTAAAGACAGGAGAGATGGAGGCTCTCTATTGGGACATCATACCCTCCCTATTGGGACATCATACCCTCCCTATTGGGACATCATACCCTCCCTATTGAGACATACCGATCGTAAGTTGTATAGAAGGACGCCTGCGACTTTCCCCCCGCGGTCTTCGATGGAATTGATCGCATTAGAGAACGTACGAAATTGAGATCATCGAGACAAAAAAAATGACGTAAAGCATGAAATTGCAAAGGATAAAGAACTCGAACGACAATTGATGTTCCATTTTCATCAAACTCAACATCGACATGATTCTTGAATGGATCTTCAATGATCTGAAAATAGATAATCGAAGATTTCTGAACCTAGAAGATATTGTGATTATTGTGATGACAAATATATTATCGACATATCTTCATCTATTCAATATATCGTCGACATATCGCCATCAAGAGTTGAGTAGTGAGATGCATACTTTCGCCAACAAGTTTAGTTCTTCTGAATTCCATTGGAGTTCTTCGGGCTTTTCTTCATTCTGAGGCGTTGAAGAATCTGTGTCTGTCTGATGACACCAAGAAGGAAGAGAGCATAAACATTTTCTCTCGACTGAAAAGTTAGAAATGCGTTTTGAAAGTAGCTCTCCTATCGGACACGACGGCCTCCCTAAAATTAACAAATATGAAATAGGACACACCAAAACGTCCAAACTCGCACCTAGAGCTTCCAACCAGCAATCCTCAGTTTGAGTCCACAATGGCTCAGAGAGTAATGCGTATGAGATCATCGATCCGATATCGCGATCTTGGAAGGGACACGATAAACCAAAAATCCCTGGAGTCAACTCAAGACTTCGAGCGTTCAAAAGAACTGGAGCAACAATTCGGTCGAAATCTCCTGAAGAGATCCGAGAAATTTTTCGAAGTGTGGGAATTGAAGAATCATGAACTCACGCAGTAAAACAGAAACTAATTCAGACGATAAGTCGAAGGACTGACGAGGTCTTTGCGCTCCGCTCTGAGAATCGTCTAATCGATCTATTCGTCCTCCATACGAGACAGAACGCAGTCCAGCGACAAAAAAACAGTCCGTGTGCAATTGAATGTCTCCTCTAACGTCGACTGATCTTGATCTGCGTCTCACCACGTCCCAATCATCATCGTGATTGAGGCAGGCCATCCACTGAGTGTCCACGATAGAATGCAACTCTTTAAGATCGGGATGACTTTTCCGTCTGGCAAGTTGATGAAATACTAAATGTTCGGCACCACTCGATTCCTCTTTGAAGAGACTAGGCGACTTGTCGATCAGTTCTTGCGACGAAATGTCCTGCGTGTTTCCTTATACGGATTGGGAAGCGGCGGGGTTTCACTCAGACCAGAGATCGACTCGACATCCGACCACGGACTCGCTTTGAAGGGAGGCGAAGAGACGACGGGCGAGGGATCCCTAATGAGATCGGAGCTTGAAGGGAAAGGACGCAGCCATCGATGGGGCGAAGGAAAGCGTTCAGGAGGTCCGTCGAAACATCGAGCGAACGACAATTCTGCAGAAGACGCTCCGGAAAGCCTCGACGAGTCAGCAATGAGTCGTTGGTCCCCAGTCCCCGCCAGAAATTCTGTCGCTAGGGTTTTTGTTGGATCAATGCTTGGAATCGATACGTTTTTTCTGATATGAGATTGAATTTTCTCCAAGGTACTTTTTTGATCAGATAGAAGTTGAATAATTGAACGCGCAACGAAAGGAGGTCCCAAGGGATCAAACGGGGCTGTCGTAATCGGAGAATGTTATCAATGAGTTGACGACTCAGTGTCGAGAAAGACGAACGAAGAATAGAAATTCTCCTGATCAAGAATAACAAATGATCAATTTCTGGAACAATTCGATCAGATTGATAAAATGGACGTTTAAGAATTTCAATTTGGAGGAGATCGAATAATTTATATTCTGCATCTCGGAAAAGATTCAAAAGTTGGATCGTGATTTTATCCATAGAATCTTGTTGCGCATCATAATTAAAGACGAAAGATTGTGCGTCTGAATCCTTCTCATCTTCTGAAAACAAAGAATCGAAAAATGAAGTTTTTTTTTTACGCGTGATTGTTTCGTGAAGTCGTTTTCTCGGTATTCTACTACAAAGCACTTTCTACCTTGGAGGTAAACGTCAATAGGGCAAGCGGAAGCGTTGACTAATTGGCGGGAGTAGTGACTTGAATTAAGATGATAAGCAAATGCATCAGAGCGTGTTACAGAGATCGACTGAAAGCAACCAAAGAAAATGAATTATTTGAGAGAGAATTTTTGCTCGACATACCCAAACAGGGCCTACAAAGAAAAATTCATATCCATCGAGATCCTTGCGTCCGCAATGACCATCCGAGAAAAGCCAATCGGTGTAAAGAGAAAGTTCAAGAAATTTAATCAAACTGAAACTTAGAGACTCTGAAAGAAATAGTGCGAAATTTCATTGTAGCATGAATGATTGAGTACCCTTGGAAAGACAACTCGGCTCTGTCTTTCGAAGGCATTTCCGACATCGCGAAAAACATAGACCTTCGCTGTATCAGTCGATTGCTTAGACTTGATGCTAGAAATAAGAAGCAATAAATCAGATGAATTCGTTAAGTCTTGAATCTGCGAAAAAAAGAACAGAAATTTTTGAAATAAAAGTTTCCTTCCGCCACGACTCACTGTGAGATGATGATTCAAAAAATGAAAGAATTAATCGTCGGTGGAAAGATTCGATACAGAGTGAATGACGACTGAGAGGTGACTTGCAATTCTTACCACCTACAGGGCATCGCCTATTGACAAAACAAGAAACCATCCACCAAAATGGAAAACACTAATTACATCCAGTAGATCTGCAATGATGATTACTTGGCATACAATCGTTTGGGACATATTCAATTTTGGGACATACCAATCAAGTATCATTACCTTGAGTCTTGGGATGATCTATATCGATCTAATAGAAATTGCTTCAGAGTTGCATCACTTGCAGAATAAGCGACACCTTCTGAGAGTGTGAATGGAGAGATGCGACTGAGAGTTGTTGGGATAGATGCGGTCGTCATTGAAGCAGTTGTATTGACTCCAGATGGAATGCATTGTTGTGGGACTTCATTCGCAATCCAGTAACTCTTAAATTGTAAATGACTGCAGGATTTCCAATGAAAATATTCCGCAAGATTAAATGTTGTATCCGCCCCCCTCAATCTTTGCGTGAGACGGGCTCTGAGTTCATCTGTTGTCAGATTCAATCCAAGAGACGTCTGTGCGGAAGCTAAATGTTGATCGCAAATAGAATCGTCCGACAATCCACGGAACACCATCGGTCTGAGATCAAGTCTTGTCCTGATATCGAATAGAAATCTACAAAAAAACAAGTGTCGTGCAATTGGGACTCACGTCAATTCGTACGTGCCTGGTTTCCAGACGTAGTGAGTATGCGAGTCGAATGCATCGTCGAAGAGAACGAAGCATCAATGGCAACTCGATAGAAGATCCTCTCAAACAAACAGAGCACACAGACGAAGTTCGAATTCCTGAGAAGATTCATCAGAGATCATTCCATCAATATGAAATGTGTATTCACATGTAATCCACTCTACTCGTACCTCTCAAAATCGTGATTGGTCGAACACAACCGGGAAGACACTCCATGACAAGAGATGAAAATGCACCAGTGACTTCATTTTTTTGTTTCTAAGAGACTCAAGTTGTTAAATGAAAGGAACAAAATAACTTACATCTCCAATCACACCGAGGGAGGCAATCAAAGGAGCTCCTGTTGAACACGCTATTCGCTGCATGACGTTCATTGGGACACGAGCGATGACAAATATTCCACTTGACCTTCAAAGAATTATTTCTATAAAGAAAACCAAGTTTACGACGTACTTGAGGCTTTCGCGAGCCTTGAAGGAGACTGAACCGTGGCAGATGATGACACTTGGATTGAAGGAAAGAACTCTTTGAACGAGAAGCGCTACATAAGTTTCTTCTTGGTCGATAAGAATGTCTGACGAATACAAACAAAATCGTAACTCATTACTTCAACAAGGCGGAATTGTGACATATTGATTGCAAAACCTTCTTCTTCTAACCAATTGCTCGTTTCATTACCCATTGCGGTTAATCCGGTTTGACCTCTATAAAATGCAAGATCTTCGAGAAGCAATAGAATTCTACCGTCATGCAATTCATGACCAGTGGAAGTTGATGATGGACAAAATCCTTTTGAGATTGTGACACCAGGGACGAATAAAGAATCACTCGGAATCCCGCCATCAATACAATGAATCTACAATAAAAATTTCGATTCTCTGATATTTGAAATTTCAATTCAGACCCTCTTTTATAACTTTGCTGGTTGTTCAATATCATGCCTCTGGGTTTCATATTCACTTGCCTCAACTGCTTGAAGTATGTCGCTTCTGCTCCCGTTGAAAAGGAAGAAGATGGGTGGGACAAATTGGTTGCAGTTGGTAACGCATTCGCGGTCCCAGACGCCGCAGTGTTGAGCGAATAAGGTAAAACTGCAGCTAATGGGCGCATTTCATTTGAAGGATGATTTTCTTGAATTTCATGATCAGAATCATCGCCAGCAAACTTCTCATCTCTTCTTGAAGATCCTGAGGGAATATTTCCGATTTCGTCAAACGGTGGCTCCAGAATCGCTGCACAGCTGAGAGCAAGAACACAGATCAGTTTCGCTGTTCCAGGGGGAAGTCCCAAAAGTGTGCAATGTGTTGATGTGCCCCGAAGAAGAAATTCTAGCGAAATCATCTGCAAGATTAAAATAATAGAAAACATGAAAAAAGTGCTGAAAGTCAGATAAGGAATGATAAATCTTCCTCAGAATAAGATTTTTGGAAAGTGTGAAGAGAAACTTCGAAAAGCAGTGAAGAAGAAGTCAGATCGCGTTGATCTCTAGGTTTGACTGTGAGTGATAACAAGCATGTCTTCCACGTGTATCAAGAAGATACAAGCATGCAAGACGTGATAAAAGAGGATTCAAGAAAGAGTCGATTCATACAAAATGACTCTGAATGTATTATTGAAATCTTACTGTTAGTTCTTTAAAACCGATTTATTTCTGAAATTCCAAAATCAAGATCTTCGAATTGGTTCTTTAATAAAATCAAATTGCGGCTCAATAAGGAACGAACCAACCCATCGAGCTTTGGAGCTGAAAATAGAAGCTTATCGAAATAACAGATGAAATAAAACAAACCATCAAAGAAGTGCTCGATGCTTTCGATGAATTGAAGAATTGTCTCGTCGTCGTTTGTGTCTACAGACAAACTAAGATCTCTCGTCGCGATTGGTGCTTTCTGAAAATTAAAAAATAGCATTTAATCGAAAATATTCAAACTCACCTGCGACTCGATCTCTCTTTGGGAGACACGAAAGCAAAAATCGCAAAGTCGATGACCAGAAGAGGGAATTGAACTGCCGAAGAATTTATTGCAGCAAGCGGAGCAAAACACTTGACCGCATAAACGGCAATGATGTCGTCGACGGAAGGCAGTGAAGTGAAGGGTGCATTGGTAGCAGGCCTGACAAAAAGCGTTGACCTTCTTAGAAGTTTGGCATACCTTGCATTTATCATCAGGCATCCACAATCCAGATCCAACGTCATTCATCCCTTGTGATCTGTTGGATACCAGCACGACTGCGGGACTGGCGACCGATTCAGACGTCTGCATTCAGCATTTTACTATCCGACTTTCGCATTGAAAGGTCCAATCTGTGGAGATCTGACCTATTGTTTGAAAACGGAAAAAAATATAAAACAAATTGCGATAAACGTCAACGCTGGTGTTGAAATCCATTTAGATCTCATCTCGAGCAAATCGCGTGGTGGTCGAATAGATACCGAATCTACTTGGTTGCGAAGCCACATTCATTCGTTATTTCTTTCTTGTCCTACGATTGATAACGAAAATCATTCTGCCGAAATTTCTTTGTAATTTCTTACGGTGTGGATCCGCTTGTGTTTGAGAAACTCAGTGCGATTTTTTGCTTCTTTGGGACATTCAGGACACTGAAGAAGCTGAGGAAGGACGGCCTCGTTTCGATTGCGAAGTCTAAGGAAAACAAAGAATCAATTTAACATTAAGAACAGTCGAACATACGCGCGTCAGGGACGTCTTTGAATCCGAACTCAGGGAGTGTTTTCGAGGTCTCTTGAATGAACGACTGGGAATGTCAGTCGTCCTCTGAGAGTCGCGATGACGACGGATTTCTTCAAAAGCACTTCGCAAACTACGATTTTTCTTCGATCGCGTATTCTGCCAAAAAGAGGAAAAAGTGCATCCAACATCGAGTTCCAAATAAGAGCTGTACTAAAAAAGACAATCCCATTCCAGAATATCCTCAAGGTGACCATTTGAAATGGTTGTATTTTAGGAGTGAGCTCACATTATGAACTCCATCTTCGGGTAGGTGTTAGCAGTGTATGTCACGTCAGATTCCTGCCAATCCTTGAAGCGGCCCTCTTCCGCGGGTTGCATGGGCACCTGTGGAGCCAGACAACTGAGCTAACCTGGTGGTCCGTCGCCGTTGCACGTCCGTAAACAGGAGTCATCTGAAACAGGAGTTTAAAACATGGATTCATCTTCCTACCGCAAGAGCCACACAGCTTCCAATTCTGAGAACACGATCCTTCATGGCCCAAACTTTTTCTGTTAGTCCGAAATGAGGCCCATCTATCTAGTTATGCGTGGAAATTTCAGCTATTATTTTAGCAGATGAAATTTTTGTGGATGTGTATTTGTAAATAGATTTTGTATGAATTCAAATTATCAGTTGGACGCTATTGTTTCGCCCTAAGACCGTTTCCGAGATGTTTTGATGCCTTCTACTCAGACAATGTTTTACATGACTAACTCGCTTGTTACTCTGCCGTGTGTGAGCGGGAATTGATTTTGTCTGTGCAGACTGTTGGGGGGTCAAGTGTGAGAACACGATCGATGAAAGGATCGCCTCTAGAACAACTTTTCTGCGAAAATGTTGTTCTTGTCATACAGACGGTCTTCTCTATTTGGAGACAACCAACTGTTTTTCAATAGACTATTCTCCCTCCTCTTGATCTATAGCCTTCAAATAGTGTTCATTCCATCTGACACCATCTCCTGCAGGTCTTGACGCAAACGTATGAGCAGGAAGCCACCACAGAAGCATGCTCCGTCCCATCACCTGAACGCCGAAAAAGCTGGTTATTGGAAGTGGGGCTAGGCGCAAGAGAAGAAGAACCCCTTTCTGATAATTAACGCACTTGTTCGCAGTTGCGACCACACCCAAGATCGTATCGTCCGCGATACTTTATTCCATCTAGATCTTCAATTGTTGTTGAATTCTGAAATGCAAGACCATTCAATCGCTCTTCTTAACCTTTTGTTTGGTGCACCCGCTAAGATAGACTTACTCGAGCAACAAGGGAGTAATGGTATCTTGTAAAAGGGCCAAGAGGCAACAAGACAAGTACAGAAAAAAGAATTGCCTAGGAAAAAGGAAAAACGCGAAAAAAACAAGTTGCAAAAAAGGAATCGCAAGAGGTACCAGAGTTGCACCAACGAATCGCAAAACGTCAAAAATTGTTCCATCCATTAGCTTTTTCCCTTGATGGATGCAAAATATGCACCTGAAGAACCAAATGAAACGATCCACACATTGAGATGAAGTGTACCCGTGAACACAAACACAAAAAGAGCACAATAGTGTGTAAGTCAACAGCTGGATGAAGAATTTCCTGTTTTGGAATCCAATGCAGTTTTTAACCCATGGGCAGTGATGATCCATATTTAAGACGCTGAAAAATGGAAGATGGTGAGCAGATGGATGACAAGAGAAAGATCTATTTTACTTCATCTCCATCTATCCCATATCCATCCTCCATACAATCCTATCCCATATCCATACAACCCTATCCCATATCCATACAATCCTATCCCATATCCATACAATCCTGTCCATGCTGTCCATATCGATCCAATTTCTCTACATCATTCCCATTCCCGCCTTAATCTACCATTTCTATAATCACAGATTTGACTCCTACCATCGACCACAAGCAGAACAATGATGAGTCCGATCAGGCTTCCACAAATTGCACACTTTGCAATAGCGTCTCCGCTTAGTCTCGTCTCCCATGTAGAAACCCCAATTGGCAGGAACTCCGCCGGGATCGGTGCTTGATACCTACCGATGACAAATTTGGGAATCGCGGATCCGAACAGGAAAACTCACTTTGCCGAAGAAACGAGAAGTAAGAGGAAGAAGAAATGCCACACTACGGCATAAACAATCCCATACCACCTGAACGACCCTAGAGGATTTTCGATATCAAATTGATCTTCATAAATGATAGCGGACGGTAAAATGGAAAGAACATAACCGAGGTACTCCAGAACTGAGGAAAACAGAAAGGGGAGATGCAGATGGTGACTCTGAGATTGTTGGAAGTCTGGTCGTACCGATAAAGGCAGCTACGACAAACACGAAGAAGCATCCACCCCGACGTGCGTAGCCTGAAGGGGTTGGACGAGGGGGGTAACGGACCCCACTGCTGAACTTTGGGTTGTTGGCCGGAAGGACTTTGCACGGGAGAAGATGGGCGGGGCGCCGCATGATTTACAACAGATTTTATTATTAGAAGGGGATTCTCAGTAGCATCTATGGGGAGTGGGTTATCATAGAGGAGAGGGTGACGGGGGCTGTTCAACTGCTGCTTGATGTCTTCAGTTGAAACAGTCAGGGGAGTGGCAGTAGGTGAGAGAATTAGTGGGTCAACTGCAGGAAAGATTTGAAAACTTTCCATAGAAGAAAAATCCCAGAAATGCCAGTTTGAGTAGAATTGCCCACTTTGTGGCAAAAGAAAAAAGGTCTGTTGAGAATAATTTACGAATTCAATTAAGGGATTGAGCGGCAAGAATGAAGATATTCTAGCTGATCCAGATGCATGTTTGCATCAAGAGATGAGATTTTTGTGAGGAATCTGAATCTGCCGCCTGATGTTGAGAAAATCTGTTGAATAAGGACATTAAGCGAATTTGTGTTGAAGAACATTAGAATGCAAATGATTTTCACGCTTGGAATTTAGGATATGTTGCAAGGTTTGTTAATGGAAGTTACAAAAATCACTAGCGGCT